>NC_041222.1:2781025-2830064 GCF_002837175.3 Physeter macrocephalus
TTCTTTTTCTTTCTTTCTTTTCATGTTGTATGGCTTGCAGGATTTCATTTTTCCAATCAGGGATTGAACGTGGGCCATGGCAGTGAAAGTGCTGAATCCTAACCACTGGACCACCATAGAATTCCCACTAATTTGTTCTTTTGAAAACAACTTTGAAGTATTTCAATAATACAGAAAAGTATAAAGAATTAATAATACAACAAACATACTGGTACACACCACCCAACTTTGTCAGTTATTACAATTTTGCCTTATTTTTTTCATATTTATATTTTTAAGAAATAAAACATTGCCAATACGGTTGAAGCTCTTTTTGTTCTCTTACCAATTCCATTCCCTTCCTTCATTGTCTAGGGATAACATTTATGTTGAATTTGGTCTTTATAACTTTTAAATACCTTTTATGAAGGTATTATTTCTATAGTATATAATTCACTTATTTTAAGTGTGCCATTTGATAAATTTTGGCATTTGTGTGAAATTGTGTAACCACCATCACAATCAAGATGTAAAACAATTCCATAACCCCAAAGAGTATCGTTGTGCCCCCCTTTTTTCTAAATTAATTAATTAATTAATTTATTTATTTATTTTTGGCTGTGTTGGGTCTTCGTTGCTGCGCACGGGGCTTTCTCTAGTTGAGGCACATGGAGGCTATTCTTCCCTGCGGTACACAGACTTCTCATTGAGGTGGCTTGTCTTTGTTGCAGATGCCCTCTTTGGCCAACCAGACATGCAGGAAATGCAGATCAACACTACAAAGAGGTATCACTTTGCACCAGTCAGAATGACCATCCTCACAAAGTGTAAAAACAAGAAATGCAGGAGAGGGCGTGGAGACAAGGGAACCCTGTTACTCTGATGCTGGGAATGTAAACTGCTAACAGCCACTCTGGGCTCTAGGTGAGTGGGCTTCAATAGTTGTGGCATGCAGGCTCAGTAGATGTGGCTCGTGGGCCCTAGAGCACAGGCTCAGTAGTTGTGGTGCATGGGCTTAGTTGCTCCGCAGCATGTGGGATCTTCCAGGACCAGGGCTCGAACCTGTGTTCCCTGCACTGGCAGGCAGATTCTTAACCACTGCGCCACCAGGGAAGTCCCGCCTTGTGCCCCTTCGCAGTTGATCCTCTTTGCCAACCCTGGTCCTAGACAACAATTGCTTTCTGTCCTCATAGCTTTGCCTTTTCTATAATTTCATATAAATTGAATTATACAGTGCATGGTCTTTTAAGTTTGGTCTCTTTCGCTTAGCATAATATTTTTGAGATTCAGCCATGTTTTTGCATGCATTGTTTAATGTTTAGTTACTTTTTATTGCTGGGTAGTATTCCCAAGTATGGCTATAAAATAATTCATTTATCCATTACCCAGTTGATAAACATTTAGATTACTTCTCGCTTGGGTCTGTTCTGAGTACTATTCAACTATGAACATTTATGTACAAATCTTTGTGTGGATATATGTTTTAATTTGTCTTGGGTAAATAACTGGAAATCGAATTACTATGTTATATGTTAAGTGTGTGTTTAACTTTATAAGATGCTAACATACTGTTTTCCAAAGTGGCTGTGCCATTTTGCATTCCTGCCAGCAGTATATGAGAATTCCAGTTGCTCTATATCCTTGCCAACACTTGGTATTGCCAGTCTTTTTAACTTTAGTATGTAATGGTACCTCATTATTATTTTAATTTGTATTTCTCTAATGACTAGTGAAGCTGAGCATGTTTTCATGTAACTATTTCCATTCTCATATTTTTTTTGTGGAATTTCTGTTAAAATCTTTTGTTAAAATCTATATAAAGAACTCTCACATCATAAGCATTCTTTACGTACTTTGGATATGCACTTTTCATGTATTTTTTTTTTTTTTCCAGTATGCGGGCCTCTCACTGTTGTGGCCTCTCCCTTTGTGGAGCACAGGCTCTGGACGCGCAGGCCCAGCGGTCATGGCCCACGGGCCCAGCCACTCCGCGGCATGTGGGATCCTCCCGGGCCCGGACACGAACCTGTGTCCCCTGCATCGGCAGGCGGACCCTCAACCACTGTGCCACCAGGGAAGACCCCATGTATGTTTTCTAATGTAAATTTTATTGGAGTATAATCATCCATGTTATAGTGAATGCATCAAAAAGTATACACTATTATATTCATGTTTTAACTTTATATAATAGGTATTATACCAATTTATCATTCTGCATTGCTTTTTTATTTCACTCAGCATTATATTTCTGAAATTTATCCCTTTGGATACATATAGCTCTAGATGATTCATTTTGTCTGTTGTATAGGAGTCTATAATGTGACCAGACCACAAGGTGTTTATCCAGTCTGTTGGATTATTGGCTGTTTCCAATTTTTTGCTATTACAAACAGTTCTGCAGTGAACACTCATACATGTTTCCTTACACACAAACATAAGAGTTTCTCTGAGCATACACCTAGAAGTGTCATAGGGGCTGCATATATTTAAATTTATTCCAATTTCTCTTTGGCTATATTCATTCTACTATTCAGCCAACCTACTGAGTTTTAAATTTGAACAATTATTTAAAATTTCAAGATCTCTTAGTGAGTCATTTTAGGAACAGCCTGTTCTCAATTTATGGGTATGATATCTTCTCCAATCTCCCTAGGGATGGTAATTATACTACTTTAAAGTCTTCTTTTTGTTTGTGTTGGCTCTCTTAGGCCTATTCCCTTTGGTCTTAGGTCTTCTTTTTGTTAAGTTTGATGCCTCTCTTGCATTTGAGTGTTGATTTTCCTCAAATGCTTGGGTATTCTTGGCTTTCTGCTCACCTTTGCTTTGAGAACCCCTTTTTGCCTGTCTCTGAAAGATGGTTTCAGTCACAAAAGCTTGTCTCTGAACATCACCGTGAAGGAGTTCCACCAATGGTATGTGATAGGAGTTGGTCTTCTTCCTACTTCCTAGTGTGTCACTGGATTCCCCAGGGCATGTCCTTCACTCTCAGACCCAAATATATCCACTCACTGCTCTGGCTTGTGGGTAAACTCTCTTGCTGTCAGCTGCTCACATGAGCGATGGTGGTGCGGGGGGAGAAGTGGGGGGCAGTTGGGCAGAGGTGGGCCAGCCTGGCTGCTCTAAATGCAGCTTCTCAATTGCTCAGTCTCATGATTGCCCAGGTCCCCCTGCTGCTCTGGGTACCCCGAGGTCCTGTCGACTCTGAGCTGGGAGCATTCCTGGAGCCAGCCCCCACCCCCCGCCTCCTTGCACAGTGATGCCCTCCTCATGTGTTTTAGGCTATGGGCTCCTCTGTCAGTCCAAGCCTGTCTACTTTCCATCTTTCTGGAATTCCACAAAGTTTCTGGTTCACTGAGGACTTTCTTTCTTGATTTAAACAACTATTACAATAGAACACATTTACATCAATACATATATATTTTTTCTGTTATAACTAGAGATTTGATGAGATAGGACCGGACCCAACCTGTCATTTTAATCCAACCTCTCATGCTTCTTATTTTCTTTAAATTCTGTCTTCTCTGTCTTCCTTGGAACTCTCTGTCCTTCGGTCTCTCTGTCTCTCTCTGTGTCTCTGTCTCTGACTGTGGTTCTGTTTCTATGTCTTTCTCTGGCTCCATCTCAGTTCTGACTCTCTCTATTTACATCTTTCTCCTTGGTTTCTCTAAGTCTTTCTGCCTCACCGTCCCCTAATCTCAGTGGCTGCTCCGCATCAGTGGGAGGCTCCGGCCCCCACGGCTGGCTGGCTCTGGAGCAGTTTGTGGGTGGGGGAGCCCCAGATTGCTGCAACGTGGAACAAGGATTTCCAACACATGCTCCCTCTGGCAGCCTGCCACCACAGCTCACTGCCTGCCAACATCACACTTCAACTTAAAGAGGGAAAACTGCCAGACCAATGTTTTAGCTACAGCCCCGTGTCAGGGTTGCACGGGGAATCTCACAGCAGCCTCTGCCAGAAGCTAGAGCTGTGAGGGGATTGGGAAGGGGCTCAGAGCTGCTTGGTATTGGTGGGGGGTCCTGGCTGCCACCCTCTCTGGTCTCACTCTTTCTGAGCATCAGAAAGTTTGCTTGGAATCCACTCTGGGCATCTCCCAGGATGGGGGCTCTTCCCTTCCTAGTCTGTGCCTGGGCAAGTAGACAGCTTGTGGTCCTGCTTCCTCTCCTGCCTCATGCCATCCACAGCATGGCTGTCTCCTCCATCTCTGGGCAGAGGACCTCTGTGCTGTGAGCTGAGACACTGTAAGCTCAGGGAATGGTCTGGGACTGAGGAAGTCAGAGGAATCACTCTGGTTTTGCTGGTCAAGAGTTAGGAAATGTCAGAAGACCAGTGTAGAAGCGCTCCTTCTGACCAGTGAAGAGAATCCCCTCCCTCTCAGTGCAAAAATGTTATTCTTTTCTAGGACCATACCCCTGCCAGCATAGAAGTGCCCATCCTTGCTAGTACAGACGTGTCCATCATTCTAGCAAATTTAGGGATTCCTACTCAGGTAGAAATGCCCATCTCTACTTGTGTGATGCACCCTTCCCCGCCAGTACAGATTCACCCGTTCTTTCTGATGATCGTTGCCAGCTCAACCACTGCAGATGCTTTTGCTCTGATCGGTGTAGAAGCAGCCACAGCTGTGCCCTCTATTCTCATCAATACAGCAGTGCCCTCTTGCTAACTCCCACCAGGATTCAATTTAGATGTCTCTTCTTCCAGGCAGCCTTCCCATTCTTCCCTGCATGTGCAGAGACTCTCATTCAGGGCAAAGGAGAAACATGCTCATCTCTACAGTATAGAAGTTCCTAGCATGGTCAATTCACTATTTATTATTCCTCCCAACGTGGATTTGCTAAGGGTTCCAGCAGGGGTGAGCCCATCCCAGACCTGGGGCAATGCCTCCTTTTAAGTGTACAGTGGTTCTTAGAGCTTCAAATATAAAATCATATATGCATATAAGCATAGAAGTACCCATTCTAACTAGCGTAGAAACAGTGATCCTCGAGAATACAGAGGTTCCCAATCCTACCTGTGCGGAAGTGCCCATCAGTATGGAAGCATTTCCTGGTGGGAGTGTAGAGGCTCCCAGCCTTGCCAATGTGGATGCACCCCTCTGCCACCAGAGGCAGGCAGGTCCCTTGAGACACCTGGCAGACCCAGAAGGAGCATGTACCAATGAGGGAAGGCAGGGTGGAGAGGCGGGGTGCGGAGAGGGAGCCACTTGATCAAATCGACAGCCTGGTAGAAGTGCCGGCTGCCAATACAAACAGATAAGCACTAATAATCACTCTTTCTTAAAAGCCCCACTTGCATGTCCCATTTTCCTGAAGATGCCACCTGCACAGCTGCTCCTAATCAAGGACCATTTAATTCGTTCCCAGATCATTGTCTGCACTAATTGTCTTAAACAAACCGAAGTTCATTTCACCTTATTCCCCAAGAGCCTGGAGGGCTTCTAATTACCTGTAGGTGGTTCTCCACACAGCCCAGCTTCATTAAAGATCACAATATGTTCCTCTAATAGGTTTCCCATTAAAATCCAATGGGTTCCCATCAAAATGAGTTATGCCGCAGGAAAAAAAATCCACTAAAATATATTTTAATTAAAGTGAATTAGACATTGCATATGTCTGTTTCTGCCAACAGGTTGCACTTGGGACCGATGCTGGCAGAAAGCTGAGGGGAGAGATGGGAAAGAGAGGGAAGGGGAAGGGGAAGAGGGAAGAAAGCTCAGTTGTGGGGTGAAGAGCTTTGGAATCAGACAGTGGCTCTGCCAGTCCTAGCAGTGTGACTTTAGGCAGTCACCTCACCTCTTTGAGCTTCATATCTAAAATGGAGATAATAATCCCTAAGATTGCAGTTTATTTTTGCTAGGAACAGAGACCATTTATATATATATATAGTGCTTCATACATAAAAGCACTCAATCGAGGCCACTATTATTATATAATATTATAAATAAATATTGCATTAGTCAGCTGTGCTGTGTAACAAACAACCCCCCAAATCTCAAAGGCTTACAGCAACAAATTGTTATTTCTCACAAGAAGGACTGCAGGTTAGCCCTGCCCCATGTGTCTTCTTGTTCAGCAACCCAGGCAGAAGGATCAGTTCCTCCCTGGGATATGTCATTCCCATGGCAGAGGGCAAAGGGCAAGAGAGCAAGGTGAACCATGCAACTGTGTTCAAGTCTTGTGTTAGACATTTGGGTGTCACGTCACTCACTTTCCAAAGGTCAGAGAAACTCACACAGCTGAGCCTGGCAGTGGTGCTGAGAACTCTACCCACCTACTAGGAGGCATGGCAAGGGTGGGGCTTATAATCCTCTTACAGGGAAGGGAATGAATAATTGTCAACAACAAAATAATATGCCACAACCCTATCACTAATTATTATAGCAGTGTTTCTTAAGTTTGCCTGGTAATAAAAATCTCCTGGGGATCAAAATATAGAGACCCGAGTTACTAAATCAGAGCTAATAAATCAAATTCTCAGGAGGAAGGTCCTAGGAATCTGTATTGTAATATGTCTCAGGTCATCTTTATCATGAGGAACATTTGAGAAACATAGTTTTATAGAATAATGGATAAAAATTTTGATTCAGAGACATCTGAGATTGCAAACTGTCTCCACCACGTATTAGCTGTGTCATCATGGGAAAGATTCTCAACCTCTCTGAACCTCTTCATTTGTGATATACGATAACACATGCAAACCACGTAGCATGGTATCTGGTACAGGGCAATCCTTCAATAAACATCAGCACTTCCTATTTTTAAAATAACAATAATGATGATAATCAATGCACTGCAATAAATAGTAATGCTAAGAACAATAGTATTTAATAATGATAATAATAACTATACATAATATAAATATAATAATAATATACATGTAAGAATTCAACAGGAAGAGCTATCTACAACCACTGGCTTTTGCTCTGAACTCCTTAGTAAGTGTCCTTGACCCCAGCTACACATTAGAATCACCAGTGGACATTTAAAACATCCCAGTGCCTTGGCCCCGTCCCTGGAGATTCTGATTTAATTGGTCCCAGGGGTGCTCCATGCTGGTCAAGCTCCCCAGGTGTTGCTACCATGCAGCCAAATGTGAAAACCACTGCCCTAGGGTCTCGCTACTCAAAGTGTGGTCCGAGGACCAGCAGCATCAGCATCCCCTGGGAGCTTGTTAGACATGTGGAATCTCTGGTCCCACTCTGGAACTGAGGAATCGGAATTCAAAGGTCGGCAAGATCCCTAGGTGATTTCGTGCACATTATAATTTGAGAAGCGCTGCCCCCGAGGACCTCATCCCTCACCCCCAGCCCCACTCCTGGCCCAGTGGTTGCATCCCTCACCCTCTTGGCAGCACTCAAGGCTGAGGAATGGTTCCGCCTTGAAAACCCCTCTCCCCCGTCACCTTCCATCATACCACACACTTCTGGTTTTCTACATTTTTGCCTCCTCATCTTTTTCCTCACAAACACATCTCTGTCCGCCTTTCTCTTCCTCTCACTGTCTTTCTGTCTCGCTTTCTTTTCTCTGTCTCTCTCCTTGTCTCATGATCTCTCCTGTACGGCTGTCTCTCTTCCATCTTTCTCTGTCTCTCTCTCTCATCTCTCTGCCTCATAAGCACATTTCAGCCTCTCTATGATCGAGTCTTTTCTCTGCTATTTTATGAACAGGTGGCCAAATATGGCCCCCCGACTCAGCTTTATGACTCATTTCAAATAACCAGCCAAAAAGGCAGCCCAGAATTTCTGAATCTCAGTGCCAAAGTCACAAGAGAGAGAAGCTGATTGGCTCAGCTTGAGTCAGCATCCAGCCCTGGTCCAGCCAGCTGTTGTCAGGGGAGCAGAGAGATGGGGTACTAACAGGATCTGTGGGACTCTGCCCTGCGGTGGGGGGGTGGGGGCAGGTCTCAGAGAAGGGAGGCTGGGAGGCTGGAGGAGCACAAAGGATGCTCACCACACCTGTCTGCCCAGGTGGACCCTCTTGGCGATCAGTTTTGATTTGAATCAAGCTTGAATCCCCCGGCCTTTTGGCCATTGTCAACTGAGCTGCTGGCGGGTCCCCATTCTCTTCATTCCAGCACAAGCCACTTCCTGTCTTGGAGCCTCACCTTCCTCATCTGTGAAATGGTGACAACGACCCCTCCCAGCAAGGCAGTTGCAAGATCTTACGTGACATCATGTGGGCAGGGTACCCAAGGCCCTGTTGGTCACATTGATCATGACACATTTGAGTTCCCTAAAGTCCCAGAAGTTCCCCTGGTCTTCACCCGCCTACGCTCTCTTCCTTTTTCCTCTCCTGCCATCACCATCCTCCCCCACTGTCAGTGTGGTCCCCGATGCCTTGTGTTCGGGCTCAGTGAGACACACAGGCCCCCCTCACCACACACGTATAACTAATTTGGGACACACACCAGGGTGCCCGTGCTTAGCTACTGAAACCACAAACTCTGACCATCGTTTCGGTCACTGAGCCTCATGGCCAGCCTGGATGGGCTCCTTGTGGACCAGCCTTTGCCACCCAGCCCCCCTGCCTGAAATCAGGTAGGGGGTACCAGACATCGAAGGGAGGGAGGCAGGAAACCCCAGTGTCTATAGGACATCAAATGCCCCAGGTGCCTCTAAAGGCCTCCTGGGACGCCCTCCACAGCCCCTGGACAGAAGCAGCTATTGCTTTATGTTTCTTGTTGTTGTTGCTATTCTTCCCTCATCCACTGAGCAGATGTTCCCCATCGTCTTCTGGCTGGGGGCTGGGCACTGGAGATTTGGAGGTGCAGCCGAGTGGGTGCTGAACTTGGGAACCTCAGCCAATGACCTAAGGCTGTCCAGGTCTCACCAGCCTATGGGTGCAAAAACATCCCACGAAGGCGTGTGCATCTTCACACACCCAGTCCCCCGGCCCACCTCCTCGCCCCAGAATGCCAGTCCACCTCAAACCCCCTATCTGCCACCCCCACGAGATAGTTCCGGTTGTTCCCAGCGGAGTCTCGCATGGGCCCATGAACCTGACTGGGCTGTGTTGGCCTCTGTTGCCTCTGCCTCTCTCACTGGGCCGTGGACCTCTTCTGCCCTGCGGGCCCCTCGGCTGGCCTCTGAGACACTGCACTCAGTGTCTGCTCCGCCCAGACCCTGCCTCGGCCTCGGCCCAGCCTCAGACCCTATTGAAGTCTCCCAGCCCAAAGCCCAGGCAGCTCCTAGGTCTGTGACAAATCGCTTTATGCTCAGTCAGGAGCTGCCTACAGTGGAGTTGCTTAAGCCCCAACGTGATACAAATGTTGACGAAGCCGCTCTTTCAGTTCAAACCACACGACAGCTTTCTTCCTGTCCTGTGTGACACACACCTCACTGGGATAGTAGCCTTAGGGGGGCTTCAAATCTGGAATGCTCCTTTTTGCTCAGGCCCTGTTGCTTACTCCAGAATCCATGTTTTCTAAAGATTAATTCTCCCTGTGAGGCCCTGCAGCCCCTCCCTGTACCCCGGCTTCTGCTGGCCATTCCCATCTGCAAGAAGCAGAAACCCCAACTCTGCTGGCAGAATGTCCTGTCTCACAGATGAGAAAGCTGAAGGGGGGCAGAGCTGCTCCCAGGTCCACGGCTCTGTGCTAGGCTGGAGTGTGTCAGTCAGCAGATATTTGCTGGCCCCCTCTCCCCTGGCGGGCAGGGTGTATATCCCAACCCGCGGTGCTGGGTGTGGCTGTGCAGCTCCCTTTGGCCATTGGAATGTGAGCCAAATCTCTAATAAAAGTGCTTGTGTGAGTTGCTTTGTCTTCAAGTCCCTGTGATCCGCCGGAGAGGGGCTGTCTTCTGCCCACTGTGGCCCCTTCAGCCCGGACCCCAGAATAAACACGTGCTGAACAGACCGGAACCCAACGCAGCCTGCAGCGGAGTGCCCAGCCCAGCCTGAATTAGCTGAACCACAGTAAACCTGCTGACCCGTGACCTTGAGGTGTCACTCACTGAGTTCGGGGGACGGCTCTCTCATAGCAACAGCTGATGAGTCCGGGCACTCTGGGCGGTGGGGTCAGTTTCCTCAGACCTGTCCCCCCAGGTCTCAGAGGGCTGCTGGAGGGGCAGGAGTCATGTCTGCACGCAGCCACGAGGAGAGGCAGGAGAAGGAAGCAGCTTTTCTTCATGTATCTTTTGGTTTTCATCAAAGGGGACACGTTCCCCAGAAGCCTCCTCCCCCATACACGTCTCCTCCTGTCTAATGGGCAAAGTCATGTCACAGGCCTGTCACCTGTGCTCTAACTGATCACTGGCACGAGGGATGAAATCACGGAGATTGGTTCGTTAGAGAACACCTCCTCCCTCCTCGCGGTGAGGAAGGGGCCCTGTGAATCATAGCAGTGTCCAGTGGTCAACCAAACTGAGAGGGTTCCATTAGCCAGAAAGGAAGTGGCCCACAGCAACTGAGTGGGAACCCACAGATGCGGCCACAGTCTCCTGTGGCCCCAGGAAACTGACAATCAAATGTAATATTTCTTAATGCGTATGTCAAATGCGTAATTAACAAATGCATGTGTTAAAACAGCACCGTGATTCTTATTTCTCTGTGATCCCGGTAGGTCCTCTCTATGTTTGTAACCTGAAGGCAGAGGTGGACTGCTAGAGTTTTAGCAGAACCATTAAGAAAAATTAAGCAGAACTCCAAAACATAAGACAGATAAAGACAGAAATACTCTGGTTTGTAGGGGATATGTGTGTGTGGCAGTGGGGGGAAGGGAGAAGAATGGTGGGGAGCCCCAAGCCCCATATTCTCGGCCTCCTTCTTCGCCCGCTCCCACCCAGGATCACTGAGATATGGGTTAGAGAGCCCAGGATTCTGCCAAAGTCAGTTAAGAAATCATCGTACAGCAAAAACAAAAGCCACATTTATTGAGTATCTACTATGTTCTAGGCAATTGTGTATACATTTGCACATTTAATCTGACAATATCTCTTATGCAGTGCCCTATTCCCTCCCCTCCCCGCCAGGGGAACTGGCTGCAGGACAGTGCCCCAGGCTGGCGGTGAGGTATTTGGGAAGAGCACTCATTCTGGAGGCAAGTGGTGGCTTTCGGGGAGGCCTGGGTTTGAGTTCCAGCTGTGACTTTGACTTGCTGTGTGGCCTCAGGCAAGTCTCCTGACCTCACTTGGTCTCAGTATCCTCGTCTGCAAAATGACATTTTGGGTTCTCAAGTTTTGAAGTCCTAGGACCTACATTTAGGCCACCCCAGCTGGCCTGGATTGACATGTGCTGGGCAAGTCCTCCCCACCGATGAGGCAGAAGTAGCATCGAGGGGCCTGGGCCTCTGAGAGAGGAAGTGGATCTGGAGCCTCTGCACCTCCACCCGCCCTCACGCCCTGCCACCATCTGACCTGATTAAAACCCAGCTGGTGGGGCCCGCCGGTGACTCAGTCCCTTGCCCTATCTAATTGTCAAAGCCGATTCCTAGAAGTTGAAAGACACTTCTCTTCTGCAGGCATCGCCACCCCCTCCCCCATGAGGTGAGTTCTAATTCTGTCCTTTCACCACAGAGCCAGGACAAAGGCAGTGACAGCATAAGGGGCTTTCAGGGGAAAGTCTGGGTTGGAAATCTAGAGGCCAGGCGAGGCTGGACGGGGTGAGAGAGGCCGGGGACCGCGTCCTAGCCAGGGAGGAAACGGGATGTGTAAGCCGGAAGGGGCACAAGGCCTCAGCTCTGCTGCTTACCAGCTGTGTGATCCTGGGCACATGACATAATTTCTCTTTGCCTCAGTTGTATGTAAAATAAACAGGAAAACTCTCCTTCCCAATTTTACATCTCAGAGATAACCACTGCTAATGGTTCAGAGTGTGTTCTTCTGGACTCATCTCTTTGCAGATACAAACCCGGAAGCGAGAGATAGGAACAAAGGTGGAAATAGAGAGAGATGGGAAGATGAATGGCCTTGACTGTTGTAACCACAACAATGGGATCACACTGTACAGGGAAGTGGTTGAGGATACAGGCTTGCTGTGAAGAACCGGTTTTGGAAGCATTTTCTGGGCCCCTCACTGACCTCCAAGAGAGTTATAAGCATGACAAAAAGCAGGAACTTGGCCTGTCTTGCCACATCCCGGCGCCTGGGGTAGTGCCTGGCGCACAGAAGAGGCAGGAGGCGGAGAAGCTGCAGACCCGGCTGCTGCCCTCGACAGGCGGCCCGGGAGTCAGCAGCTCAGTGACTCCGCTCGTGGGCTACCCCAGCGCCCCGTCCCGTGCGCCCACCTTCCAGGCGTGAAATGAACGTGGCTGCTGTTCACTTCCATCTTCCAAATCTCCCTCTGCAGGTCCTGTGACCCACTACCCCAGAGTTACACAGTGAAAGAAATTCTGGGAAATGCAGTTTCACTTAATTAAGTTGACACAGTGCGAAACCACCCCAGTTCAGATGCTCAAGGCCCCTTCAGACGAGAGTTAACGTCATCGGGGGTAAATCGGTGAAAATGTACTGCCCTCTGCCCAGGTGAATACGAACAGCTTCTGACCCTTCTCTCCAATGGGGATGGAAAATAACATTCTACAGATCAATAGCCGCGCTAGGTGCCAGCGGCTGTGACGTTCTGATGCAGCACACCTGTGAGGGGGGCTACTGCGCTCTGGAGTTTATGGTGATTCACTGTCATCTCTGATCCACTGGGTTTTTACAGGGGCGCCACTGCTGAACCGAATGGGGATATAATAGGAGCCACCACTCCCGTATCCTTCCCATCTTTGAGAGTGGCGCTAATCTCTGCCATTCCTGGCTCTGATTTACTATCTTGGCTGGGGTGGGGGCAGTTTAGAGCCCTCCCTTCCACCTTCCCTATTATGAAGTCTTTTACACCACAGGGCAGGGAGCCAAGTGAGGGTTCTGCCAACTGTTAGGTACATCCGTCCCAATTACATGCTCAGGGACTGGAGAGATGGCCATGGGAGGGTCCGTGGACCCATTAGACCCGCTGTGAGATGGACTTAAGCCGGCACTCATCTGTGGCCTCTGTCCACCCCAGGATGGCATGTTGGTGATTCTCTGGTCTTACATGATGCATCCATTCTCACATGTCCACCCTCTGAGCCTCCCGATCTCTTCCCCAGGGCTCTGCCAAGGCGGTTTTGTCATTTCCATCTCCCTGTAGACCAACTAAGCCTCATGTCTACGTGTCTCAGCCTCATGGAGCCATCCCAGCAGTGTCACGAGTGGCTCAGGGCTCCTGGGTCATTAGACAGTGCCCCCTGTCAATCCTCTCCCCAGCCAGCCTTCTATCCTCCCTGCCCTGATATAGAACCTTCGAGACCCCCTCCCAGGGGTGTTCTACACATGAGCCAGGTCCTGCAGTTCTTTTGGTAGATAGGTTGTTTCCTCCTACTAAAGAGGAAATGCTAACCCTCCTCAGACCATGTTGAGAACTGATTTTAGTTACCAGTCTGCATAGCAATTAGGAGAAGTAGGGGATGCCGTGGAGGAATCCACATCATTCTGAGAGGCAGCCACCCGAGGTGAGGCCTTTGCATTACCTCCCGCCACCGGGAGGCTGTAGCAAAGAGGAGGAAACATTTCTACCATCCAGAGGTTCAGGGGATGTTGAGGCTCAGGTTCCCATCCCAGGTCTCGGGGTCCCAGCCTTTCTATACCAGCTCTTCTATCAGCCTAGAAGACTCATTGGGGCTGTGAATTTAGCCCCTTGTTCCTCCACTACTCTTTCAGTTAGGTCTTGGGTCTGATTTTCAGCACAGTCTGCCCTCCAGCTTCAGGAATTAAAAGGCTATTATTTAAGTGCTACCCTGGCAGCCTTCTGGCTTTCTCACGGGGCCCCATGTTGATGGTGGGCTGACTTGAGCCTGTCATTTTCTTCCTGCAGGGCTGTCATGGCAGCTGCAAAACAACTGCAATCCTTTGAGTTACCATCACCCCCTTATCTCTCAAGGGCTAGAGCTACAGGATAAATCAGTGCCTTCTCTTTCACCTGCACCTCTAACCCAATAAGATGAGAGTCTCAGCAAAGGTGAGGCCAGAGCACTCCAGGGGTTAGCACCACTGCACTCGCCACCAGCAATACGGTGGTTGCTGCCATCTGGCTGCTCAGTGATTCCGTTCCCGAAGCCCATCCTGAGAGTCTATTCGTAGGACCATTTGAATTACCAACTGTCTTTGGTTGGGTGTCCCCGGAAGCAAATCCTGAGACAAGGATGGAGTATAAGCAGCTAGTTTATTTTAAAGTCTATCCCAGGAAACAGCAGTAGGAAAATGGAGAAGGAACACGAAGAAGGAAAGGCAATAAAGTGTGTATTAATAAGGAGATTACCACTATGGACAACTGAGGCTCAGTCTCCCTGGGAGACTAACAGAGTAGAACAGGCCCTAGAGTTGTCCTGCCCAAAGGGCAAGGAAGCTGGGGTATTTATCTTCCCGCTGCTATGCACCCTTGGCTGACTGCCACCCCTCGAGGTGTGAACGGCTCGGTGCTTCTGGCCTCTGATAATCAACTCTGCAGCAGGGTAAAGAGGAAGCACTCGGGCAGAAAGTCACTGGTGCCTGCATCAGACACCATCAGCAAGTGCTTAGGGGATATAGGTGGGGCACCCGCAATGGCTACTGCAACCAGTCCATTGAGAATCAAGATACACATGCATTGAAATTATTAAAGCATACAAACAGTTGACAGGAACTTATTGAATAAATGAGTGAATGACTTAGGAAGAGACCAAGAACTAGGAGTTTCTTCCTCAGCTACCAATAATTGTGTGACTTTGGAAAAGTCTCCTTCCTGGCGTGGCCTCAATTTCCCACCCTATGAACACCCCACGCAAACCCGCGTCTCCTAGCCGTCCAGCCCCTTGCTCAAGTGCCACCACGACAGTAGTTTCCAGATTTTTGTGGAGCCTTCCGATCCATTAGCCCAGCTCCCTCCCCATTAACCACTGCTCCCCTCCAATGAGCCCCGCCTGGCTTCATTTCTCATCTTGATCAGCCCCATCACCATATCCCCTGGTGACTCCGGACACCCGTGCCATCTCACACCGGTAAATATTGCTGGAGAAAATCACACAGCCAAGTTTCCTGGTTTCACTCTAAATTCACCACCCCAGACCTCAGGTGGGCACTTCGAACTGCCCCACGGAGCCCCCTGTGTATCTCTTCTCTGGGGTGACCGCTTCCTACCTTCCCTCTTTCACACTTACCACCCCCTGGCCACCCCTCTGGCTCTCAGTAGATGACCTTGTCGCAGACATAGGTTCAAAGAGCAGGTGCCAGGAGCCATGACCGGCTCCTATTCTCTGCCCACCACGTGGACCTGCCGTATCTGCCTTCGTCTTCACTTCCTCACTCCCGAAACCCAAAGGCCATGTCCCCTCTCCTCTCAGAGGCCGATCTTGCCTCTTGTGCTCTGGGTCCTGTTCCTTCTCACCTTTTCAAGGACTTGAATCCTCATGTTGTCTCCTCTCTCCTCCATCATCGGCCCCTCCCTCTTCACTGGTCCTTTCCCATCAGCACACAGAGCTGCTCCAGGTCTTGCCTCTTTACAGAGCCCTCCCTCGGGCCCCATCCCATCCCTCCCGCCTCCCAGCTCCTCAGGAGAGTCTCCTCCTCCTCCTCCTCCCCCGCCTCCCATGACCCTCTCCATCGCCCAACCCAAACGGCCTCTATTGCTCCCAGCCCTGGGCCTCCAGGGAGGTGCTCCAGGGGGTGAGGCAGAGGCGAGAGGCCTGTGTCCCCCACTCTCTCTTTCCGGCTTCAGCAGCAATGTGCTCATCTGTCTCCACTGGTCTGATCCAGCTTGAGCCATCCAGACTCCCTGTTTGATCTCCCAGATGGAATCTCAGCTTCTCTTCCCTTTGGGGCTCCATCTGGGGACACACCCCTTGACTCTAGATCTGGGCCTAATTTCAGCCAGTTCAGAGTGGTTTGAGCTAGTTTAGGACAAATGCAACCGGCTAGGGCCAGCTCCAAAAGGTTTGAATCAGCTGCATCAGTTTATGTAGCTCAGAAAAATTCCGCTGATCCAGCAGGGCTAAAGCAGGCCAACCCGGGGAGCTGTGGACAGGTAGGGTCAGGGAGCCCCCCGCCCCATAGCATGTAGCTTGAGCCAGTCCAAACCTGTTTGCGGGTCCCATGCGGTTTGCTCTGGTTGTAGTAAACTTTTTAAGTATATTGGGAGCCCATACATTTTTGCTTGGAAAAAAAAAAAGTGTTTGGAAACCACCAGGGGAACAATTGCTTAAGATGCCTTCCAGTCCTGCTTTTTTTTTTTTTTAAGTAATTTTTATTGGCGTATAGTTGATTAACAATGTTGTGTTAGTTTCAGGTGTGCAGCGAAGTGAATCAGTTATACATGTACATATATCCACTCTTTTTTATCCCTGCTCTTTATGGCATCTAAGGAAAAGGCCGGTGCTGACCTCTGCCCAGTGTTTTTTGTTATTAATTTTTAGACCTTTTGTTTTTTTTTTAAAGGGAACTTTATTTTTATTTATTTATTTATTTTTGGCTGCGTTGGGTCTTCGTTGCTGCATGGGCTTTCTTTAGCTGTGGCGAGCAGGGACTACTCTTTGTTGAGGGCGCTGGCTTCTCACTGCGGTAGTTTCTCTTGTTGCAGAGCACGGGCTCTAGGCGCGCAGGCTTCAGTAGTTGTGGCACGCGGGCTTCAGAAGGTGTGGCTCGCGGGCTCTAGAGCACAGGCTCAGTAGTTGTGGCACACAGGCTTAGTTGCTCTGCGGCATGTCGGATCTTCCCGGGCCAGGGCTCGAACCCGTGTCCCCTGAATTGGCAGGCAGATTCTTAACCATTGCACCACCAGGGAAGCCCTAGACGTTCTGTTTTAATTTTTTACCTTTAGAGACTTTGATTTTCTGAGCAGTTTTAGGTTTACAAAGAAACAGAAAGTACACAGAATTCGTATATAACCCCCCATTTTCCCTATCTTGCATTACTGTGGTTTATTTGTTACAACTGATGAACCAATATCAATACATTATTATTATCAACTAAAGTCCGTAGTTCACAATAGGGATCACTCGTTGTGTTGTGCATTCTGTGGGTTCTGGAAAACATGATATGACATGTATCCACCGTTATAGTATCATGTGGAATAGTTTCACTGCCCTAAAAATCCTCTGTATTTCGTCTACTCATCCCTCCCTCCCCTCCCCCACTCCCCACCCCTGGCAACCACTGATCTTTTTTACTGTCTCCACAGTTTTGCATTTTCCAGAATGTCATATGGTTGGAATCATACAGTATGTAGCCTTTTCAGTCTGGCTTCTTTCATTTAGCAATATGCATTTGTTTCCTCCAAGACTTCTCGTGGCTTAATAGCTCTTCTTTTTTTGGTAGTAAAATATACATAATATAAAAGTTTTCCATTTTAACCACTTTTAAAGTGTACAGTTCCCTGGCCTTAAGTTGTGCAGCCATCCCCACTACCCCTCTCCAGAACTATTTTCCTTCTCCCGAACTGAAACTCCATCCCCACTAAACAATAACTTCCCGTTCCTACAACTCATTTCAGTTTGTTTATCCATTCACTTATTGAAAGACATCTTGGTTGCTTCCAAGTTTTGACAATCATGAATAAAGCAGCTATAAACATTTGCTTGCAGGTTTTTGTGTGGACCTACATTTTCAACTCATTTGGATAAATACCAAGGAGCACGATTGCTGGACCCCTGTTCGACTTTATTTCATCAACGTGATTGAACACCTGGAGGTGCAAGAGCCAATCCCAGCTCTCTACAGATGTTATCTTCTTTAACTGCCACGGTAACCCTGGAAATGGGCGCTGTTATCCCCAATTTACAGACGAGCAAACTGAGGCTCAAGGAAGTGAAAAAACACTTGCCCCCGGTCATGTATCTATGAACTGACAGAGCCAGGACACCCATCCAAGCTTCCAGGTTTAGAGAAACATGCAAGACACAGGAGGAAGGGCAAAGAGATGATTTCCAGTTTTCTTTTGCATCCAGCTCTGATTTGCTCCTTTTCTCTTTTTGACAAAACAAATATATATGTTTTCCAATCTGGTCGTTCTTGGAAGAGCGTCCTTCCCTTCCTAGTGTCTCTCTCTCTGGAATAGCTCTCTGACTCAAAGCCAGCAACCCACGCCCCCATCCGTATACACGCTTCCTTGTGAATCCCCCTTTCTCACCCAGCCACAGCTCTGGACTCGATTGGAACCAACAACTCCTGGTTGTGGAAAAACAAACATCTTCTAGTTGATGAATCCTTTTCTCTTACAGACCCCTTCTCCCTGGGCGTCCCATGACTGTGGACTCCCTGGGGAGGCCAGGAGGGGGCAGACCCGTAGGGAGACGTTGCAGACTTCAACTGCTGTGGGTGGTTTTCTCTCTATGCTTGGAGGTGGACTCGGGCAACAGAGCCGAGGAGGTTCCTGAGGTCATGTCGCTCTGGATTCAAAGGATTCCCGACCAGAAAATGGACTGGGCCCGCCCACACCCACAGCTCAGCTTCCGGGCCCAGTCGGTGCCCCGCAAATGGCCTCCCTTCTTTTCCCCACCCCCTGCCCGTTCCCTCCATCCCCAAGCCCCCTTAAGTACCAATAATGGAAGTGCTTACCAGGCCCCACAACAATTCACCCTTATATTTTATTTATAGCTGACAAAGCTCCAAGCAGGAAAAATATAATCACACTTTAAATAATGGAAGTTGTAGGTATTAGAGCTACGCGGGCAGTTACCGGGGTTGCTGCGATGTCTCCCTGCAGACCTGACGGGGCACATGCCGACTGCATTTTTAATTTTGAAAACATATTTCTTCCCAAATTATTCCGCGTTACAGAGGAGCCACATTTATGGGGGTGATAAATTACTGCAATAAAGTGCCTCTCCCTCAGATGCACAGGACGAAGCCCCGCTGAGCCCCGCCTGGCACAGGTGGCCCCAAGAGCGTGGCCACCAAGTGGAAGTCCCACTGCCACGCTCCTCACTTTAATTATTTGCCTGAGGTGGCCTACATTTTTAATACAGTCACAACTTTAAGCAAAGAATTCGAACCGGCCACTAATTTGTATTTGTGTGTGTCGTGCACAGGGGTCCACGGATGCGGGTACCTGCGTGTGTGCCCCTGGGTGGTGAGACATTCATGGGTGCAAATAAAGGTGTACGGTGCACGCGTGTGCATCTGTCTGTGCACATGCACGTGTGCTGATGCCTGTTCGCACATGCAGACCTGTGTTTGTGTGGCAGCCTCTGGACGCCCCGATGCATGCACCTGCGTATAAACACACCCCCGAGTGCATAAAGCGTGTGTGTATTTGCACACTTATGTGATACATCTGCATTGGCAAAACACACATGCAGGTATAGACTTGTCTTTGTGTACACGTGGCACGCTGGTGTGGAAGTGTGGGTTCAGGCATGTTATTCTAAGCTGACCTGCCTTCTCCTCCCAGACCCTCATGTGCATTTGAATCATTTCTTCTGCACCAAATCAATTGCCCTCCTGCCTTCCCTCCTTCTTCAAACAGTAAAACACAGATGCTAAACCACAGGCTCTGCGGTCAGACTGCCAGGATTGAAATGCCTCATTCCCTAGCCACTTTGGGCAAGACTCTTGGTACCTTACTTTCTCCATCTGTAAAATGGTGTTCGGATTAAGAGTATCTAGTGCCCAGGGCTGCTGGGAAGATGAATGCGTTTTAATATGGGTCAAGCAGCTCATGTGCAGGGGGTACAAGTGTTAACTATTGTTCTTCCTTCCTTCCTTCCTTTCGGCCATGGCACAGGCTGCTGGACACTTCCTTGGAAAGTTACATGCAGGAGAAAGCCAAGGGTGGGGAACCACGAGCCGATGAGGAAGCAGCTTAGCGTGGCACTTGCTCTCCTCTTGCCCCAGCTCATCTTGTGGGGGTTGAGGTCTCAGGAGTACCCCTCAGGAGGCCACGTCGACCTGCACAAGCTTGTGGGCCCTGAGGGCAAGGCTGTGCCCACTTCCTCTCTCAAAGTGTCCAGCAGAGCAGACACCATGAGCATGTGCTGCCTGGGCGGATGGACGGGAGGGGGATGGGGTGGGCGAGGGGTGCAGCTGGATTGTTTGGGAGACGGTGATCTCGGGAAGTAGAAGTATGCAAGTGAACTGGTTACTGGGTGGGTCCCTGGGGCTCAGTCCCGTGGGGATCCCGCAGGATGATTTATGAAATGTGCCTAGACTTGGTGATGGGCAAGTTGGAGCGCTTTGTCAGTGTCCTCTGTTCCTCACTGGGTGAGGGCTCTCTCTGGGGACATTTCCAGCCCTGGTATTTCTGAGTGCCCTGCAAGAAGATGGTCAGGTTCCTGTGGTACCAGAGAAAGTTCCAGGCAGGGAAGTGGAGACGTGGGAGCTGGGGATGGGAAGATGCCTCTGTGGTGGGGACACCGTCACTGCAGAGCAGGGACCTCAAAGGTGGACCAAGGGGATACGGGCAGTGCATGAAGAGCATCTGCTCTAGGTAAGCACTGCAAGCACGGACTCACAGATGGACGTGAGGGTGGACAGACACATGGATGGACATGTGGAGGTCGGTGAGCTTTCTCTGACTGGGGAGGAGAGAAGCTGGTCATTGGGGTGACCCTGGGGTCCACATCTTCCCCTGCAGGACTGGCGAAGGCCCCTGAATTGTCAAAGCTAGAAAAGCAGGAGGGGAGGCAGCAAAGGGCCATTCTACTGGATTGGCCCAAAAGTTCTTTTGGGTTTTTCCATAAGATGTTATGGAAAAACCCGAATGAACTTTTGGGCCAATCCAATAGACTGGTGTGAGGGACGGCCTCTGGCTGAGGCGCCAGGTCCTGCCCTTGACCATCACACAGCAGGCCTTTCCCTCACGGACATTTCTTCCACAGTATTGAACCTGCTGCTTGGGGGTGGAACGCAAGAAGGAAAGCAGAAGTCAAAAAGCTAATTCTTCAGCCTCATCTGTGCTACGCCTGGCTGCACCCCCCAGATCTGTAGCCTCCTGGTTCCTTTCCCTTCCCCACAAGCCCTCTTCTGCCTCCTTGTCTTTGCATGTGTTCTTCCCTCTGCCTGGCACATCTTTCCACTGTGATCAACCTGGAAAATTCCTCTAGGCATCCATCAGGGCTCTCCTCGAATGCCATCTTCTGCACCAAGCCGTCTGGTCAAAAGGAACCCCTCCCTCCCCTCCGCTCCCTGAGGATTTTCCTCGGACCCCAAACCAGCATCCATCTGGGGTTCTAATAATGCACATGCTGACCCCTCTGTCCCCACCAGCTTTGGGCTCCTCAGGAACAAAGACCACGTCTGTGTCACATCTGCAGTCCTGGTGCCCAACTCAGAGCCCAGCATGGATCTGAGGCCTCAGTTTCCTCATCTGGAACATGGGGTTGATTATCTTACCTACTTCGTCATATCGCTGTGAGGGTTAGATGACTGAGGGTTTAAGACACTGTACTTAGAACAGTGCCTGGCACGAGGCAAGCGCTAGGTAAGTGTGAGCCTTTACTATCATCAACGTGGTTTGGAATGAACTTAGCAGCCTGAATGGAAGGAGAAACAGAACCGCCATGTGCCAGCTGCTGCCAGAGGCCACAACTGCCCTACGTCACTCCATTTTACGATGAGGACACCGAGGCTCAGGAAGGGTCGCACAGCTAGAAAGGGGCAGAGCCTGTGTTCTCTCCATGCTGCACTGCCCTGGCTCCCTGTCTGTCCATCCCTCTTCCCTCCTCCCTAATGCCCTCCTCACCCCAGTGAGGCTACGAGGGTAGTGGGTAAAACATGGGTGCTGATTTTTAACAAATCTGGGTTCAAATCCCAGTCTGCCGCTCACCAGCCGTGCGATTCCGTTGGGCTGGTGACGCCCTCTCCCTTGGCCTCAGTTTCCCCATTGTCTCCCGAGGACTTTGGGGGCCCCGTCCAGAGGCAGTTTTACCACTATGCTGGGAAAGCTGAAGCTTCATGGTTCCCCAGTTGCACTGGTTCTTTCTAAATAAAAATTCACGTACGTGGGCTTCCCTGGTGGCGCAGTGGTTGAGAGTCCGCCTGCCGATGCAGGGGACGCGGGTTCGCGCCCCGGTCCGGGAAGATCCCACATGCCGCGGAGCGGCTGGGCCCGTGAGCCATGGCCGCTGAGCCTGCGCGTCCGGAGCCTGCCCCCCGCCACGGGAGAGGCCACGACAGTGAGAGGCCCTTGTACCGCCAAAAAAAAAAAAAAAAAAAAAAAAATTCACGTACGTAAGTAAATTTGTATTTGTGATTCTTTTCTTTTTATTAAAGATGGACTTTCAAAGTACAAGCTTCAGGTCCCCCGAATCTGATCTTCCCCAAGACACTCTCTCAAGCCTTTCCAGCCAAACGCCAGGCCGGCTCGCAGTACATCCACCCCTACCCCAGCCCATTCTCTGCCCAGAGGTCAGTTCCTGCCTAGTGTCAGGTCCTGTAGCACAGATGGGGACATGGGGGCTTGGAAGATGAACTTGGAGAGCGTACTGTAAGTTAGTGTCAGGGCTGGGCTTGAGTCGTGTCTCCCAGCTCCAAGATCAGGCTGGTTCAGCTGAGGGGAAGCAGGTAGAATATTCCTCACCCCTGAGTGCTCTGAGCTGAGGCTCAGAGAATAACTTGGTGCCTCTAAAGGGGCCCGGGCGCAGGGGCAGCTGTGGGTGGGAGGGTCCAGGGATCACTGCTAAACTAAGTAGCAGCTTCCTCTGAAGGGCTTCTGCGGTCTGTGCAGGGGAAGGAAGTGGGGGCCTGGAAACGGGAGGGGGCAGAAAGGTGAGAGGCCTGAAACTGCTGCCAGCACCTCAGACACCAAGCTGGGGCAGCCCCCACCCACCCAGACACAACAGGGGCCCTCAGCCAGCCTGCAGCCTTGGGGCCTGGGGAGCTCAGGCCCAGCCCTAACTCAGCCCAGAAGCTGGAGAACACCTCAGGCCACTCTTGGGATTCCCCCAAGGCCTCCTCACTCCCCAGCCATGTCTGCCCTTTTCTCTCTGCTTGGAATGCTCTTGCCCACTTTTTCCTTTAACACCCAACGCCAATGTCACCTCTTCTGGGAAGCCTTCCCTGATCAACCCCTAGACACACACGCACACACTCACAAGCATGCAGGATCAGGTACTCACAGACCCTCATCATAAATAGTAGCATTCATCGTGACAGCAGGCATTTATTGAGTGCTTCATGTTTAGAGTGCTAGGTGCTCTGCCTGGATGATCTACTGACTTCTTAAGAAACACAATGCTGTGGTTCTATCAATAGCTTCATTTTACAGATGAGTAAACCAAGGCTCAGAGAAGATGACCAACTTCCTTGAGATCCCACGGTCAGACAATGGCCGAGCCAAGAGCGTAACTCCACACCTGGGTCATTTCACCAGGTGCCATCCACTTAGACTAGGACGTGAATGTTGCCCCCAGAGTAGTACAGCACACCTGCACCCAGGAGGCTGGGCTGAGGTGCTAAGGAAGCTTAACTTTCAGCCTTGCCCTTGCCTGCTTGCTGGAGTAGCTGGGAGCTACCGTGTGCTCTAAGGGGAGAAAGGAAGCCAGGTTGTAATCAGGAAGCATTTTGGTGTAAACATTTCTGGTAAACTGTGTGAAGAGATCTCAGAAATAGCTCCAAGGCTTTCCTACTGAGTTGGGTTTTCTGTTTATGGATCTACCGCCCCGCCAGCCCCACCCGCCACCCTGCCAACTGTGAGCTCCTCACGGGCAGAGACCAAGCCTGGGGTTCTTTGTCCGCTAGAGCCTGCTTGGTACACAGGAGGCTAGGATGGATTTGTTAAATGAGGGAATGAACGAATGAATGAAGATGGGTCCCTCCAATGTCATCAATAAATACGAGTGGCATCTTTCCAGCTTCAAAATGCGAGGGTGGGAACTTCGCTGGCGGTCCAGTGGTTAAGGCTCCGCACTTCCACAGCAGGGGGCGTGGGTTTGACCCCTGGTCAGGGAAGTAAGATCCCACATGCCACGTGGCGCAGCCAAAATATATAAATAAATAAATAACTTTTTAAAGATGCTAAGTTGACCTCCCCGTGTGCCAGCCTGCGTAGGTGCTGCGGGTGACTGGCCAGATGGACAGAGTCCAGCTCAGGTCAGTGTCTGGCCAGGAGGCCCAGGAAGTCTCCCACCACCCTGCCCTCAGCAGAGGCAGCACTCCAGCCCCGCAGGCCCGGGCCCACGGACACCCCTCATGGCCTTTCAAGTCCCCAGTGAGGAGGCCTCCTTGCTGCAGCTGCGGCAGGTCAAAAGCCTCTTCCAGAGAAGGAGGAAGTGAAAGTGCTATGCGGGTGAGTCATCGAGGGTCCTGGGAGTGTCCAGGGGCAGCGTGGAGGGAAAGGCTGGACGGGAAGAGACGCCAGAGCGGGAGGCCTTCCCAGGACCCTGGAGGAAGACCTGGGAGCGTGCCTGGAGGGGAGGGGCCTGAAATCACCTCCTGGCCCTCCCCAGACCCTGGGGTCTTCAGCTTGGAGAAGAGAACATGTGGGAGACACCATCCTGTTGCATCTCGGAGGACTGTCGCAGGGCATTTGGGGCTAGACAGGGAAGTCACAGAGGCCACTGTCCACCAACGGGGCAGGGCTCTGAGGCTGAGCGGTCCCCTGCGCAGTCACGATGGCTGACATCAAGTGAGGCAGTACCGTGCAGTGGTCAAGGCGTGGGCTCTGGGTTTGAACTTCCTGACTTGGAGCCCCAGCTCTGCCCCTCATGAGCTGCATGACCTCAGGCAGATGCTTCCCCTCTCCGTACCCCCTACTTCCTCTTCTGTAGAGTGGGGTAACGGTACCTAACCTAGGCTTAGTGCAACGTGATTAAATACATGAACACGTGGAAAGTGTGCAGAGAGGGCCTGGTCCGAGGAGACCCGCGATGGGGGTGACGATTGTATCAGACAGGGTCTCCTCAGGAAAACTGAAACACTCTAAGTTTTCAATGGAAGGAAGTTAATACAGGGACTAGTTACTCGAGTGTAGAAGAGCCGAGACACTATACGAGGGATGATGCCACCACTCAGAGATCAGCGACAGCAGGAACCTGGAGGCCAGCAGGAGGAGGTGGCTTATCAGGGTGGAGTATGAGAGGAGTGGAGAGAATCCACATGACAGTGGGGAGGGGTTGTGGGCTCGTGGGCCAAAGAGGAAAGAGTCTGGGGGCCCAGGCAGAGAACGAAGGGATGCAAGAGAGTGCCACAGACTCAGTACAGACTTCAGTCATACGTCGTCCTAGTGCCATCTTCATTTGCTTGCTTTACCTCTCAGAGCCTTCATTTCCTCACTTGCAAAAATAAAAATAAAAATAACACATAATAGTGGCAACAGTCCCGTGAAGCAGGTACTACTATCACTATTACACCCATTTTACAGGTGAAGGAATGAGGCACAAAGAGATCCCGTCATACAGCTGGGAAGTGGCAGAGCAGATGTGACCCAGTCTGTTGGCCTCCAAGGTCCCGCTCTTCACCGCTACGCCACGCTCCCTGATTGTACCATCAACGGCTCTCTTCCCAGCTGGCCTCACCCGGTTCAATTCCTCTCTCCGTCTCAGAATTTTACCCAGAGCCCCCAACCCAGATTGATAATCAGCATCTGCTCCCAACGGTAGCACCTGACACCTGACTTATAACTTTTCTCCCAGGCTCGGGTCCCTGAAGTCACAGCAATGTGGGTGTGAGCCCTGGTTCTGCCTTTTCCAGCTGTGAGACCTGGGAGAAGCCACTTCCCTTCTGAAAGCCTCGGTTTCCTCACCTACGGCCCAGGGGGTCTTGTTCTGAGTTTGCTGGACTGTGGTGAGGACGGCATGAGGCCCCACTCAGGGAGCCTGTGGCACTGGGAAGGGTGTGCAGTCCATCCAACTCTTAGCAAAAGTTAATCATATCCACAGTCCTGGGGATGGTGCCAGGTATTGCTTTGCTTTTCCCGACAAGTCTTCTGCAGAGTACATCATGAGAAAGCATGCTGGCCACTGCCCGTTTGCTTTCAAATGCGACTGCCCATCTCCTGCAAACTGCTTTTCCCAGGCTCCTTTGCCAGGGTGAGCCAATGGGAAGTTCTGGTGGGAGACAGGGGAGTGGGAGAAGCCAGGGTATTTCCCCCCTACCTTCTCTGCTTAGTGGGGGCCTGGGGGGGGCTCGTGTCATTTTTCCAGCACTGGCTGCTGTCTTTTGTGTCTTTAGCGCCTGCAGAACCACCCATTCCTCGGAGGTTCAGGTGGGTGGTGGCTCCTGCCATGATTCAAACTACTGCTTGGCAGTATCATCACCTCCCCCATTTGTCCCTCCAGCACACGAGCGGTAGCCGCTTCTGCCATTGCCCCAATGGGATTGACTCACCATTTGCTGTCTGACTTTTCAGCCCTTCCCTCTCCTGTGTAATCAATTCCCTGTATTAAACTGCTTCTGCTTGAAATTCTTAGAGAGGCTTCTGTTTTTCTGACTGGCCCTGACTCTTACAGCAGACATCTATCTATCATCTATCTATCATCTATCGATCCATCTATCATCTATCTATCATCTATCTATCTATCTATCTATCTATCTATCTATCTATCTATCTATCTATCTATCTATATATATATATACATAGAGAGAGAGAGAGAGAGAGAGGCATCCTCCCTCTTCTCCAAGCCCAGAGTCTTTATCCTGGAGGGTTGGAGTTAGACCCCTGAGGGCACATGACAGGGCGACTGGACAGGGCTCTAGCTCCTTCCAGCTCTCTGCAGTGAACCTGCTCCAAGGCGAACAAAGCTGTCTGGTGCTAACACCGTCTCCTGCAGCTGGAGTGTGTCATGTGTGGCGAGGCTGTCTCTTCACTATGGCTTCCCAAAGGCTCGCCTGCACAAAGTCGGGGGAGAGGAGAAAGCAGTGAAAGAGGCAGAGGAAGCCCCATCCGGCCACACTTGCAGAGGACCTGGACAGAGCAGCCGTTCAGCAAGCCTATCTTGTCCTCCCCCTTCAGGATCGTCCCTGGGACTCAGGCCAAAGCCTTGAATGTTAAAACCAGCCCTGAGGGGAATGAAGGCTTTCTCCAAGCCAGGACAGCTGCCCTGGGGCCCCACTCCCCAAAGAGCATAGGAGGCCGGGACAGACTCGTCTGAGTGCGGAGAGGGGTGGAGCCCTGCCTCCCAACCATACCTCTGGGACTCCTACTGGGGGCTGCTCACAGAGGTCCTCCCCTCCCTTCTTCCCTTCCAGAGCCCTGGGTAGAGGTCACTTTAGCCAGCCCCCTGCCTCTAGGCCACAGCAGAGGCTGGTCAGATGGGAGGCTCTGGTGGGTCTCACAGGCCCTTCCTGGGTGGGTCCCAGCTGGGGCTCTGGGTCCCTGCCTTCATCTGTCACTTTGAAGCCTCCTGCCCCTCACCCAGGGACCAATGTAAATCCTAGGATTTCTGGGCTCTCAATTTTCCCCTATGTACATGTTTCTGGGGTACTTGCACAGGCCCCCACAAGGTAGGAGGAGCCCGAAAACTCCTCCAGGCTAACTTCACCCTCCGCGGTTAAGTGGGGAAATGAGGGCTCAGAAGAGAGACTTGCTGGAAGTCTGCAGAGTCATTGGCAGGTTGTGGGAAGCCATAGGGGTGAAGCATGTGAGAAGCTGGACCAAGGCCCAAGGGACACGTGTCCTGCACCAGCACTTGGAGAAGCATCTATACTTCACGTCACTCACAGGTACCAAAGAGGCCACACAAGGCCACAAACCGTCATAATCCCACAGAGGGCACAGCCTCAGCGATCTGGGGACTCACACATGCATAAATGCACGCACACATGTGCACCTCAGTGGGCAGACACCCCCACCCCCAATGCACACACGTACATGGATTTACACCCACATGCACACTCATCAGCACACACTCACAGCCACACACCTACACAAACCCCCAGGGAATCATATCCACATGCACAGTCTCACATGTATGCAATCTGCTACACGTCCCATAACATGTGTGCATGCAAAGAGCTCACACACACACACACACACACACACACACACACACACACACACACATCAGCTCGCCAAGGTGCCCTCAAATGCCAGGATACACTTCACACCGTGCAGGCTGGTGCGTTCATCCCTGTCCCCCACGTGAGCAGACAGACAAGCCTCCAGGACTGCTCCCATGCGGGTGACCGTGGGGTTGACCACAGCCGCAGGCACGGGGCAGCTGCCCACATGCACACACACAGTCACAGGGAGCCTCCTCCACTTTCCCTGCGGCGTGTGTTCTGACACCTCTTGGTGGGACCCTCCTCAAGGAACCAGTAGCCACCTGGCTGCCCTTGGGACTAAGAAAGCACCTTGTCCCCTCCCCAGCCCTGTCCCCTAAGCTGGATGGCCCAGGTCCTGGGGGAAGGGGAAGGGCTGCCCAGCTCAAAGTCTGGGGCCAAAGTCTTGTTTGCAGGCGCAGGGCGGAAGTTGCATAAACCTGCCCCTGCGCCCAGTGACCCGGCTCATTGTCTCCAGCTTCCCCTTGGCTGCAGGCCCAGGCCCAGCCAGCTGACCTGTTTCTCTGGGGAGGATGGGGAAGGTGGCTCCTGTCTCCTTTGCCCTGGGAACTGACGGCCAAAGAGGACTCTACGGGTTCCCAGCTATATGTGTCACCCACCTGAAGCAGAGATGCACAGAACTTAGAACCTAATCTCTTCTTTGACAGCTGGAGAGCCGAAGCCCAGGGGAGGCAGGAGGCTGGCGCAGGGTCACAGCAAGCTGGAGGCACGGCAGGGCTTGCACCCAAGCTCAATTTTCTCTCTCTAAACCTAAGAAAGATCACTCAGAAGCTCAATAGTTCTAATGCAAATGAGCAGAGCCACTCTGGGTTTAGATGCAGGGGACCCCAGAGTCTGTGAGTAGAGACTACCCTTCACCCCTCAACCTCCACCATGACTGAGTTAGTTCATCAAAGGATCAGTTTGCCATATCACCAACTCATTGAGCTAACCAAATTTACCCCAACTTAAAAAAATTTGTTTTTAATTTGTACCGTTTCTAGCAATGTGTATGAGGTGAATTGGCAAGGCCTTTGAGGGCCATGGGAAGCCAGACCCCTCTCCACCTCTGGGAGCTGCAGCTCAGGCTGGGGTGCCACCTCTTCTCCCTCCTGTCTTTATTCCAAGTCCCTCCAACGGCAGCATCAGGGAGGTGGGGTAGAGACAAACTGAATATTCCTGAAAATCCCTGAAATCTACAGCTATTCAAAACCATCCCATCTCTGGCAGCCTATCTTCTCTCCTTCCCTCCCTCCTTCTCCCGTCTCCCTTTCTTTTTTTCCTCCTACCTGGGTGCCTTCCTCATCTCATCCAGTTGAAATTCACGAGGCAGTTCCTAATGGGGCGGTATGGTGGCCGTTATGGTCAGAGTTAAAGTTGGGTGGGACAGCAGCCTGGTAGCTCAGAGCACGGGTCTATACAGGGGATGGAGAAGATGAATAACCCACCGAGGATTAAAGGAGCCAGGTTTCTCATGGACAAGGGAGGTACAAGTATGGAAAGGAGGACCCTGAAGAACCTTGTCGTGTTGGACTACCAGTGTACCTATGAGTGACAGACATGGTTTAAAGTGCATGTGTGCTTGTGTTTTCTCGGCTCTGTTCACTGAGAAGGACCGGGAGCAACAATGCTGCAGTAGCAATGAGCACACCTAGCACTGAGGTCATATTTTCAAAACACCATTCTCCCCTAAAAACGAATCCAGTACTAATCATAGTACTCTACACGGCTGGGCTGTCAACAATATTTACATTGTCACAAACTAAACCCAGAATATTTATCTAACCAAAATGTATAATATGATCATAGAAGGAAGATGGACCAGGAGAAGCAGGGAAAGGGATTGTATGGGAAGAAAATTCTTATCTTCCAAAGTAGGAAGACAATAGATTATGTCTAAAACTAAAAATCAAGAAATAACACTAGGACTTCCCTGGTGGCGCAGTGGTTATGAATCCACCTGCCAATGCAGGAGACACAGGTTCAATCCCCGGTCCGGGAAGATACCAGGTGCCACGGAGCAACTAAGCCTGTGTGCCACAACTACTGAGCCTGCACTCTAGGGCCCGCAACCCACAACCACGGAGCCCACGTGCTGCAACTACTGAAGCCTGCCCGCCTAGAGCCCGTGCTCCGCAATAAGAAAAGCCACCGCAATGAAGAGTAGCCCCCTCTCGCCGCAACTAGAGAAAGCCCGTGCGCAGCAAGGAAGACCTAAAGCAGTCAAAAATAAATAAATAAATAAATACATTTTATTTTTTTTAAAAAAGAAATAACCCTATATTTGGGATAGAAAAGAACTTTTTATCATAACTTGCATCCTGACTTTTTAAAGATAATTGTATATATTATGTGTTAAATCCTTCTATATATACATTGCTATTTTATACATTTAACTCAATAAAGAAAATAAGTCAGAGTAAACAATAAATTTATATAAAATTTTTAAGAAGAAAGAACCATGCGAGCCTGTTATTTAGAAGTATAAAGGTAAAGGAAAAAGAAACTGCTGTATCTTGCTAAAAGCAGTTGCCTCTGGTGGTTGGGAATTGGGGGCAAAGACAGATTAGACAGGAGACTGCATCCAGAACAAAGTGCATGTATAATTTTAATAAAAGTTGAAATCAAAATAGAAAAATATAATTAAAAGAAATATATTTTGATCAAAGCAGTAAATGTGGACAATTGGTGGAGTTGACTATTTAGCAAAATCTACAAAAGAATCCGCCAAATGCTAAAGTGCTGATGAAACAGAAAACAACTTTTTAATAGATTTTTAAAAAAATCAGTCTCTAATGAAAATTTTCCATGTGATACTATGAAAAGCTATTCATAGGGTATTATTTAAGAAGAATAAATGCACTGAAAGAGTAAATATGACCCTTAGCTTTGGCCTCATTGAATAGTCCTTGAAACACTGCTAGGTGTTCCATTAGAAAAATGTACATTGAACATAAAAAGAATATTTCTTTTTTTTTTTTCTTTTTTTTTTTTTTTGCGGTACGCGGGCCTCTCACTGCTGTGGCCTCTCCCGTTGCAGAACACAGGCTCCGGACGCGCAGGCTCAGCGGCCATGGCTCACGGGCCCAGCCGCTCCGCGGCATGTGGGATCTTCCCGGACCGGGGCACGAACCCGCGTCCCCTGCATCTGCAGGCAGACCCTCAACCACTGCGCCACCAGGGAAGCCCTAAAAAGAATATTTCTTAAACAGATTTTTGGAAAATCAGTCAATTTAGTAACATGGGGCAGTGGTCCTTCAATGAGCCTTTGGAGAGCTAACTTCGGCCAAATTGGCCTTTGGAGGTTTGGTGGTTCCCCCTGCATCCAAAGACCCTCCCCAGGACCCAGGCCATTCTCAACCAGGTCCAGCTCCAATCCGATTGGCAGCCTCCCTGAAGGAGAGGACTCACACTCTTCACAACAGCCCTGTGTGGTGTAAATTTATAACCCTATTTTACAGATGAGAAAATGAAAGCTTGGAGAAATGAACTGACTTGCCCAAAGACTCACAGTCAAAAAGTAGCCTAACTGGACTTGGCACATAGGTTGATGGACTCTAAAACCAGGGTTCTCTTGCTCCCTCGCCTTTTGGCTCTCCCACCTGCTGACGCCAGAACTAATTAGAGCCTCACTGGCCCCCAAGATGAGCTGGGAAGCAGATGTGTCATTAGAGCATGAGATGCTGGGAGCTCGCACCATGTGTCATTATGTTTAATTACATGAGTTGAGGCTTCTGCGTGGGCTGGTGGAGCCAGAGCGTCTCTGTGCCCAGGTGGCCAGGGAATTTCTGCAGCTGAGTGTTGGGGCAGGGGCTGCCAAAGGTCCTTACAACAGCCCTGGGAGCTAGGCCCATGTTCCCTACATCTGCTGGAGAAAGCCAACCTCCAGGCTTCTTTCTGAGGCTGTGGGGAGGGTCTTGGTGGAAAGGTGCTGTCCTTCATGCCTTGCTGGCTGTTCTTAGCCAGACTCCCACCTGGGTAGACAATGGAGTAGCAGGAGATGGCTACACAAAGAGAACAGCCCCCAGCTCCCCTCATTCCATCCCCAGACAGACAGACAGGCACACACACACATACACACACACACAAACACACTCTACACCAAAACATCGTTTTGGAACTTGTATCTGAACCTTTGAGTAAAGAGATGCTTACACTTTTATCAATGGCATTGTGTGTTTACTTTGGTGGAAGGGCAGGTGAGAAGGAATGTGGAACAGGAAGAAGATGGAGTTTTATCCTCTCTGAGCAGAGATGGCCAGTGGAAGCAACCTTTTGCATGTGTTCATTTAATAAACAGGTATTGAATGGCTTCTGTGTGTCGGGCATTGTTCTAAGCACTGGTGTTATGAAATAAAGTCCCTGATCTTAAGGAGTTTACTTCTAAGGGATGAAGGACAATAAACGTACAAATAAATATGTAATGTACCGGATGGTGACAAGTGGTATAAAGAAGTAGGGTGAGGAGTACCTGTTCATAGATGATGATCTGGCTGGAGAAACAGTCAAGCCTCTCTCCCCTGATTTACCCAACCAAATCCAAAGGATAGATGGAGAAAAATGTGGGTTGTAGAACAAAGGAACTCATCTCCCCGGTTGCTTCTTCCTCTTCAACCTCCTCTCTTCCTCTAATATTTCTTGTCTTTAGAAAATTAAATATTTGAAATGTACAGAAATTATAGAAAATTTTGTAACAAATACTCATGTACCAACTACCCATGTTAAAAAAAATGGATTTTTAGATTTGTAAGAAACCAAAACCAAAACGTAACAAATACAATCAAAGCTCCCTATATTAGTCAGGAAAGACTAGGTTATGTAGTAATAACAAACAATCCCCAAATCGCAGAAGCTTTAAATAAGAAAGGTCTATTTCTCTCTCATTCTCTGTATCCAGTGAGGGTTGACTAGAGAGAGCTGTATTCACTGTAGTCATTCAGGAAGCCAGGCTGATGAATGCCCCACCATTTTATGATGCTGTGATCTCAGTAGGAGACTTAAGGATTCACCATGTAGGAAAAGGAGCATGAAGACTCACACATTTGCTCTTAAATGTTTACAAATGGCAGTGGCATGAGTCAGTTCTGCGCATGTTTCACTGGCTAAAGCAAGTCATGTGTCTATGTCCAACTTCAAAGGAGCAGTGAAGTGTAATCCTCTCATGTGCTTAGAAGAAGATAAGAACTGACATGTTGGTGAGCATTGTTAATATCTACCACTTTCCCCATCCCATTTCCATCTATCCCTCACTGCCAGGGATAAGCCCCATCTGGAAGTTGTTGTGTATAATTTTCATCTACGGATTTTGTTTTAACTTTTAATATACCTGTATGCATCAGTAAATAATGCATGGAAAGAAATCACAAAGAAAATTAGAAAGTATTTTGAACTCAATGACAATGAAAACACAACATATCAAAGTCTGTGTGATGAAGCTAAAGCAGTATAATAGAGGAAAACTTATAGTATTAAATGATATATTTAAAAAAGAAGGGGCTTCCCTGGTGGCGCAGTGGTTGAGGGTCTGCCTGCAGATGCAGGGGACGCGGGTTCGTGCCCCGGTCCGGGAAGATCCCACATGCCGCGGAGAGGCTGGGCCCGTGAGCCATGGCTGCTGAGCCTGCGCGTCCGGAGCCTGTGTTCTGCAACGGGAGAGGCCACAGCAGTGAGAGGCCCGCGTACCGCAAAAAAAAAAAAAAAAAAAAGAAGAATGTTCCAAAACTAATTATCTAAGCTTCTAGCTTAAGAAACTAAACAATGCAGAGCAAATTAAACCCAAAGCAAGCAGAAATTTTAAAATAATACAGATAAGAATAGAAATCAGTGAATAGAAAACAGAAAAACTAAAGAGAAAATAAATGAAACCATAAGCTGGCTCTTTGAAAATGTCAACAAAATTGATAAATCTCTAGCCAGACTGAACAGGAAAAAAATGAAGGCACAAATTACCAATGTCAAAAATGAAAAGGAACATCCCTGCAGATCCTAGGAACATTAAAAAGCTGTAAGGGAATGTTTATGCCCAACTTTATGGCCATAAGTTTGACAACTTAAATGAAACAGGGAAGGGAATTACCTGGCTGTCCAGTGGTTAAGACTCGCTGCTTTCATTGCCAGCTCCCCGAGTTCGATCCCTGGTTGGGAAACTAAGATCCCACAAGCCACACGGTGCAGCCAAAAAAAAAAAGAAAAAAGAAAAAAATGAAACAGGCAAATTCCTTGAAAGACACAAACTATCAAAGCACACTCAGGAAAAAATAGAAAACCCAAATAGTTCTATATCTATTAAGGAATACGAATTAATGGCTAATTAAAGATTTCCCATAAAAAAATTCCAGGGTTTCACTGGAATTTCACTTCACTGGAAATTCACAGTGAATTTCACTTCACTGGTAAATTCTCCAAGTTAAATTAACTTAAGAAAAAAATATTATTATACATAAACTCTTTCAGAAAATAGAAGGGGAGGGTACCTCTCAACTAATTCTCTGAGTTCAGAATTACTCTGATAACCAAAACATGACAAAGACATAAGAAAGATAACTATAAACCTATATCCCTCATGAATATAGGTACAAAAATCTTTAACAAAATATTAGAAAATAAAATCCAGCAATATCTAAAAAGAATAATGCATCAAGACCAAGTGGGGGGGCTTCCCTGGTGGCACAGTGGTTGCGCGTCCGCCTGCCGGTGCAGGGGAACCGGGTTCGCGCCCTGGTCTGGGAAGATCCCACATGCCGCGGAGCGGCTGGGCCCGTGAGCCATGGCCGCTGGGCCTGCGCGTCCGGAGCCTGTGCTCCGCAACGGGAGAGGCCACAGCAGAGGGAGGCCCGCATACTACAAAAAAAAAAAAAAAAAAAAAAAAGACCAAGTGGGGTTTATCTCAGGAACGTGGTTTAACACTAAATAATCAATCAAGATAATTCATCATATGAACAGATTTAGAAAGAAAAAAACATATTATCATCTTAATAGATGCAGAAAAAACATTTGACAAAATTTGAAACCCACTCATGATAGAAAAAAGAAATTCTCAGCAAACTTGGAATAGAAGGGAACTTCTACAGCCTAATGAAGAGCATCCACAAAAAGACCTGCAGCTAACACCATACTTAATGGTGAAAGACTGAATGCTTTCCTCCTAAGACTGGGAACAATGCAAGGATATCCACTGTCACCATTTGTCAGCATTGTACTGAATGTCCCAGCCTGTCCAATAAAACAACAAACAAGTAAACAAATAAATAAATGGCAAAGAGATCGGAAAAGAATAACTAAAACTCTACTTATCCATAGACAACATGGTCATCTGTGTAGAAAAATCCCCCAACTCTACTAAAAATCTAACAGAAATAATAAGTAAATTTATCAAGGTTGCAGGCTACAGGACTGATATGCAAAAATCAATTTCATTCCTATGTACTAGGAATAAATTTTTTGAAATTAAAATTAAAAATCAATACCACTTACAATAGCATTAAAAAAAACACGAAAAAACTAAGGGTAAATCTAATGAAGTGAGATTTGTACACTGAAAACTGAAAATCATGGCCAAGAGAAAACAAAGGTGACTAAATCAATGGAGAAATATACCATGTTCGTGGATCAGAAGACTCAATACTTTAAGATGTCAATTCTTCCACAATTATTTATAGACTCAACACAATCCCAATCAAAATCCCAGAGGGCTTTTTTGTAGATACTGACAAACTGATTCTAAACTATATACAGAAAAGCAAAGGACTTAGAATAGCCAAAACAATTTTGAAAAAGAAAAATGAAGTTGAGGGACTCACTCTACATTATTTCAAGACAGTATAAAGCAACAGTAAGAAAGACAGTGTAATAGTGGCCTAAGTTTGGACCTATGAATCAATGGGACAGAATAGAAAGTCCTGAAATAGATCCATACGCATGTAGTCAGTTGATTTTTGACAAAGGGACCAAGGTAGTGCAATGGAGAAAGAATAGTCTTTTCACTTTTCAAGAAATGATGCTGAAACAATCAGACATCTATTAAAAAAAAAAAAACCCTCAACCTTTACCTTTCACAAGATATAAAACTTAATTCAAAAATGGATCTTAGACTTAATGTAAAATATAATACTATGAAACCTATAGAAGAAAATATAGGAAAATATATTTGTGACCTTGACAGATAAAGATTTGTTAGCATGCAAATAACACAAACCATAAAAAACAAAAAATTGATAAACTGGACTTCCTCAAAATGGAAAGCTTCTGCTTTATGAAAGTCACTGTTAAGAAAATGAAGAGACAAACCAAAGACTGGGAGCAAATGTCTGATAAAGAAGTAGGATCCAGGGACTTCCCTGCTGGTCCAGCGGTTAAGACTCCACGCTCCCAATGCAGGGGGCCTGGGTTCAATCCCTGCTAAGGGAACTAGATCCCACAAGCCATAACTAAAGATTCCTCATGCCGCAACTAAGACCTGACGCAGCCAAATGAATAAATAAATATTAAAAAAAAAAAAAAAAAGAACTAGGATCCAGAATTTAAAATTTTTAATGTTCTTTTATTTGTTTCTTTGTTTGTTTCTCTAGGCCACGCTGCACAGCTTGTGTGATTTTAGTTCCCCGACCAGGGGATTGAACCCAGGCCTTTGGCAGTGAAAAGTGCCAAGTCCTAACCACTTGGCAGCCAGGAAATTCCCTTAAAGTTCTTTTAAGTTAGACAAACGACCCAACAATAAAATGAGCAACAGCTTTGAAGAGACACTTCTCCAAAGAAGACATATGGATGGGTGGCAAATAAGTGCATGAAATACTCAACACCATTATTCATTAGTCAGTGCAAATTAGAGCCACAGTGAGTCAGCACTACACACCTACAGAATGGCTAAAATTTTAAATCCTGACAACATCAACTTCTGGTAAGGATGTGGAGCAACTAAAACATACATTGCTGGCAGATTCCTGCAATTGTACAACCACATTGGAAAATAGTTTGGCGGTTTCATTTAGTTAACTATATGACCCATTGATCCTACTCCTGGGTATTTACTCAAGAGAAACAAAAACACATGTCCATACAAAGACTTGTACATGAATATTCATAGCAGCTTTATTCATAATAGTCAAAAACTGGAAACAACCCAAATGCTCAACAACTGGTGGACGGATAAGCAAAATTTGGTCGTTCCCACAGTGGAATATCACTCAGCAATTAAACACAATGGACTACTGAAACATGGGACAGTCTCTACGTGGATAAATCTCAAAAGCATTATAATAATTAAAGTCAGATATTAAAGACTCACACTCTATGGTTCCATTTATATAATGGGCTGGAAAACACAAAACTAAAGGAGCTGAAACCAGATCAGTGGTTTCCAGGAACTTGGAGATGGGGTGAAGACTGACTACAAGGGGGCACGAAGAACGTTTGGGGTAATGGAAGTGTTCTGTATCTCGGTTGCGGTCGTGGTTACAAGACTGTATTCAATTTCCAAGACTCATCAAAGCCTATACTTAGAAAGGATGAATCTACCATATGTAACTCATTTCTCAATAAACCTGACTTTCAAATGGCTCAAAGAAAAATGATGTCTTATGTATATGTGGGTATATATACACACACAAACATGCCTCTCACATGCATACGTATGTATGTGTATATATGTGTGTATATATGTATGTGTGTATATATCTATATCTATAACTATATCTATATGCCTACTGAGTGAGATTGGAGGGGAAAGAATGATAAATCAGGTACACATACAAATATATATGTATAGATACACGTGTATATGTATATATATATATATTTTTTTAATATGGGGGAGAGGATGATAAAGCAAACGGGGTACAATGCTAACATTTGAGGAAACTGAAAGTATACAGAAATTCTTTGTTCCACTTTTCAACTCCAATCTGAAATTGTTTCAAAATAAAAAGTTAAAAATTATATATGATTGCTTTTGTATGATAAAAATTTGCATATATGGCATTAGACAACATCCATTCTTTTACAACTTGATTTTTTTCATACCACATCATGGTTTCAAAACATGTCCATGTTGAAACATGCACGTGTAATCATTCATTTTCACGGTCATGGGATAGCCTACTGTGTGCATGTTTCAAAATATAGTTATTCTTTTCCTTGTTGAGGGACGTTTAGGTTGTGTCCTTTTTCCACCCCATCACAAACTGCTGCAGCCAATGCCCTTACTTAGTTTTCTTGTGCACAAATGCAAAAGTCTCTCAAAGGTTTCAATCAGGAGTGGAATGGCTGGGTCATTAGGCATGTGAATCTTTGCCTTTACTAGGGACCGTGAGGTTGCTCTCTTCAGCCGTCCAACCAAACACCCCTCCACCCATGACTGCACAGGGCCTTTTGCTGCCATGCTGCATCCTGGTTTAGGCTCACCCCCTCCTTCCAGAGATTCCTCATCCTTGTAGGCATGAACACTGAGTCCCTGATGCAGAGGCCAAGGGCTTGGGGAGGGGAGGATGGTTTCTCTTTTGGTGATTAAAAATGTCCTAAAATTGACTGTGCTGAGAAGTTTACGTATCTGTGACTATACTAAAACCAGATTTTAAATGTGTTTCATTTCCAGCTTTATTGAGATATAATTGACATATAACATTATGTAAGTTTAAAGTACAATGAGATGACTTGATATACGTATATGTTGTGAAATGATTACCGCGACAAAGTTAGTTAACACACCCATCACTTCACCTAGTTATCATGTGCGTGTGTTTGTGGTGAAAACTTTTAAGATCTATTCTCTTAGCAACTTTCAAGCATACAATACAGTATTATTAACTAGTCACCATGCTGTACTTTAAATCCACAGAATTCACTCTTCTTATAACCGGAAGTTGGTACCCTTTGAATACTCAAAACCACTGGCTTGTACAGTACACTTTTTATAAATTTATTTATTTACTTATTTATTTTTGGCTGTGTTGGGTCTTCGTTGTTGTGCGTGAGCTTTCTCTAGTTGCAGCGACCGGGGGCTGCTCTTCGTTGCGGTGCGTGGGCTTCTCATTGTGGTGGCTTCTCTTGTTGTGGAGCACCGGCTCTAGGTGCGCGGGCTTCAATAGTTGTGGCTCGCGGGCTCTAGAGCGCAGGCTCAGTAGTTGTGGCGCACGGGCTTAGTTGCTCCGCAGCATGTGGGATCTTCCCGGACGAGGGCTCGAACCCGTGTCCCCTGCATCGGCAGGCGGATTCTTAACCACTGCACCACCAGGGAAGTTCCTGCCTTGTACACTTCGAATGGGTGAGTTGTGTGGTATGAGACTTGTATCTCAATAAAGCCGCTTAAAAAACTGAGCCTGGTGAGTTGTCTCTTCCCTCTCCACTTCCTTTCTCTATAATTTTTCTTCTCTTCATTAAGTATTTCTTGGCTATTCCCAAACAATTCCTGTTCTTAATTCTCTGTCTCTGCCTCTTTTTACCAAATGTCCTTATTCTGCATCAGCCCATGAACTGAACTGCCAAAAGAAAGGATTCTCCAGGGAAGTGGTGGGCGGAGGAGAAGTTACAAGCAAACAGAATTCTCTCATCCATGGGGGAGGCTGTGGACACCAGGACCAGGGTTAGAGTGAGGCAACCAGGGCACAAAATGTGAGAAGGCAGTCACCCTCAGGGCAAGCAAGCGCAGGTTGGCACCCAAAAGTGATTCTTCCTTACATACAATTTACCATTAAAACCATTTTAAAGCGTACAATTCAGTGGTTTTCAGTACCTTCACAATGTTGTGGAACCATCACCACTATCTAGTTCCAGAACATTCTCATCACTCCAAAAGGGGACCCCATATCTATTAGTAATCCTTCCCCATTTCTCCATTGTGCAGCCCCTTGCAACCACTAATTTGTTTTCTGTCTCTATGGATTTCCCTATTCTGGACATTTTACATAAATGGAATCATACAATATGTGGCCACTTGTGACTGGCTTCTTTTATTTAGCATAATGTTTTCAAGGTTCAACCACGTTGTAGCATAAACCACTACTCTATTCCTTTTTATGGCCATGGCCACATAATATTCCATTTTGTGGATGTATCACACTTTGCCTACCCACTCACCTGTTGATGAACGTTTTAACTGTTCCCACCTTTTGCTATTGTGAATACTGCTGCTATAAACAGTCACAGACAAGTTTTCGGTTGAACCCCTGTTTTCAATACTTTTGCTATTGTGAATACTGCTGCTATAAACAGTCACAGACAAGCTTTCGGTTGAACCCCTGTTTTCAATACTTTTGCTATTGTGAATACTGCTGCTATAAACAGTCACAGACAAGCTTTTGGTTGAACCCCTGTTTTCAATACTTTTGCTATTGTGAATACTGCTGCTATAAACAGTCACAGACAAGCTTTCGGTTGAACCCCTGTTTTCAATACTTTTGCTATTGTGAATACTGCTGCTATAAACAGTCACAGACAAGCTTTCGGTTGAACCCCTGTTTTCAATACTTTTGCTATTGTGAATACTGCTGCTATAAACAGTCACAGACAAGCTTTCGGTTGAACCCCTGTTTTCAATACTTTTGCTATTGTGAATACTCACAGACAAGCTTTTGGTAGGTTTTAACTGTTCCCACCTTTTGCTATTGTGAATACTGCTGCTATAAACAGTCACAGACAAGTTTTCGGTTGAACCCCTGTTTTCAATACTTTTGCTATTGTGAATACTGCTGCTATAAACAGTCACAGACAAGCTTTTGGTTGAACCCCTGTTTTCAACACTTTTGGGTTTACACCTAGGAGTGGAATTTGCTGGGCCACATGCTAATCTACGTTGAACTTATTGAGGAACCATCTCCTTACATTTTGCACCTTGAGCGTCTAGGGTGCTTCATCCCAGTCCAGCCCTAGTGCACACTCCCCCATTTATGACTTTCATCCCTACGTCCCCGCCATCCCCATCCACATCAGCCGCTTTGAGGCAGAGGGGTTGACATGGGCAACAATTCTAAGTCACATGCAGGGGCCAGAAGGATGTCCTGTGAAGCTAGAACACAAAGGGCACACCGGAAGTGGGGCTGGAGAAGTCAGTAGATGCCAGGACACGAGGCTGTCATCCTCAGAAACTGGGACTTCACATTGTTGGTTACAGGGAGCCGGGAGGAGAGAAATCACCAGGGAAGGAAAGGTTACAAACTCTGCCTTAAGATTTGAGAGTGCTCAGGGACCCCGGGAAAGGTCACTCTAGTCCTGATCGGCCCTAACTCCACACAGGAAGTGAGGTGAACCCCTTCTACCCCGTGGGCCTCCGTTTCTCAGACTGGAAAATGGACGCAGTAAGCTTCTGCTGTCTGTTAGAGGTGAGATTCTGGATGTGAGCTGGCTTCGTGATCTGTGAAGCTCAGGGTAGAAGCTTCCAGTTGAAATGCCTGCTCAGGTGACTTCTAGAACACAGAACAGGTAGACCCAACTTGATTTGCTTCCATGGAAGCATCTGAGAAGTCGTGTGTAGATTGAAATTCTATCAAGGGAGACCCATTTACAGCACGGGGGAACTGACTGCTTAAAGGAACCTAGCAGTGAATCCTCGGGCATGACTTTTGTGTTCAGTAAATCGGAACTTTCATATATTGGGTTTGCAGCTCAGCCGAATTCTGAAAAATTATTAATAGTTCAAACCTCTTGGAGGTGGAGATGGCAAGATTCTAATTTCTATGATTTTCATAGTACAGGGACTTTCTCTGGAGCAATAATCTCATCTAAAAGAGGCCCAGGGCCTCCCTAGGCGGGCTGGAAAAGAGAGGGCTCTGGACAGAAGAGGAAAGCGGAGACTGTGCTTTCCCCACCCACGGAGCATGAAGGTCAAACCAGATTATGTTAAGGCAAGGAGGCATGCTGATCATATCTGGGGAATTTGTAGATCACCAAGACTAGCAGGGAAGGAAACAAGGGACTTTCTCTGGAGGAACAGGGATATTTCAGACTCCAATTCAATCCCCGTTTGTAGAGGGAACTTCAGCCCCACGCTAGGCACTTGGTACTTATTATTCCATTTAATTTTTCCAACAATTTTTCCAACAATCCCTTGATTTACAAAGCCAGCAAGGGTCAAAAAGGTCAAGTGGCTCTCCAAGGTCACAGGGCAAGTTCAGCCCTGGGGCCAAGATTTGAACCCAGATCTCATGACTCCAGGCTTGGGGCTGGTTCCACCAAGCCACCTTCAAGTCCCCTTAAGAGTTACAAAGAGTCGGACATGTGGGTGATATCTGGGACAGAGAGGACCTAAGTGGTCAGGGCTAAAGTGACCCTGTGGGAGGGTCATTCGTGTCTTCTCTTTTTGGTTTGTCCTGGAAAGTCCCACATCTTTTGCAGAACTGCTTCCTAGTAAGCTTACCTGGAATGGCTGCCAAGGGCAGCCAAAGACCAGGCTTGCCCTTGGAGGCCTGAGAAAGGAGGCTGAGGGCAAAGGTTCAGTCCATCTCATGTGGCCCTCCTGGCCAGGGGCCCCGCAGGTGGGTGGAGTAAGCCTGCGTTTGTCAGCACCCTCCTCACTCTCCTGAGCAGGGGTCTGGCAGGCGGGGGCAGAGTCCCCCAAGCTGAGACTGCCCTTCCCCAAACAGGGCTGCCTGGGAGTCAGAGACTGCATGGAGAGAGCAGAGACTGTAGATTGAAACCTGGGTTCAAATCCCAGTCCCCAACTTACCTGGCAGGAGAGATACCATGGTCACGAAGGTGACTTTCCCAGGGTGAGGCTCATCCATTGCACTCCAGATGTGCTGACCCCTGTGACTTCCCCTGACCCTCCCCCACAAAATCCCAGTCCCATCACCTACTTGGCTAAGTTTCTTCATCTCACTGTGCTTTGGTTTCTCCATCTGGGACAAATACTCATCAGATGGAAGGGGTGAGCCCATAGGAAACGCTTCCCATCAAGGAATGAGAGCTGTTTAAGGTTTCCTGGTGCTCCTCCAGCTCCAAGGAGCAGAACCTGTGTCCAAACTGTTAGCACACCTGCCTGGGTACTGGTGTAGCCCTGGGGAGATACCATGATGGACCAGTCATGGCTCCTGCCCTTCAGGAGCTCATGGTCTAGGGAGGAGGCAGAACCAAGCCAGCCAGTGGGACAAGGGCTGCAGCAGAGAGATGCACTATACAGCCTGGAGGTGGAAAGAAGAGACTTCACAGGGGAGAGTCTAAATATTTAACAACCTGCTTGTCATGGTCACTGGCCAATCAGAAAGGACACTGGCTGTAAACAATCCATAAGACCCATCAGTGTGATTGTGAATGCCCTGGGAAGGGACATTTGATTTGGGTCCTGATGGATAAGAATTCTTCAGACATGCGGGGATAAAAGGGCACTCCAAGCAGTGGGAACAGCATGTGCTAAGGCCTGAGGACCAGAAAAAGCAGGGTATGCCTAGAACCATATGGCTGGAGCGTAAGATGCATATGGGGGGTGGGGAGGAGAAGAGAGGGTCTTGAACACCAAACTAAGTTTGGGTGACACAGTTAGGATACTTCTTTCTTTTTTTTCTTTTCATTTAGGATACTTCTGATGTGGCATTCCATGCCTGTGACCCTGACGAACGGGCACAGAAGTGGGAGTTTCCAGGATCTGTACACTCCTCCCATCCCAGGCCCACGACATCTACTTGGGGCAGCGGCGTTGCTTGGGGTCTGGCTCCATTCTCCTGGGAGAGCGTCCAACAAGCGTGGGCTAGGAGAGGCTCAGTCAAGGGCCCCAGAGTGTCACTGAGGCCCCCTGTCTGCTCAGGGAAAACTCAGGGATGCTTTGGGAATAAGGGGCCTGGTTCTAGCACAAGCTCTGCTGCTTACGTACTGTGTGATCCTGAGTAAGGCACAAACCCTCTCTGGGCCTCAGGGTCTCCATAGACAGCATGAGGAAGCCTGTTGATTTCTCCCTTGGAAATTAAGAGTGTGCCAAGCTGATCATCTCCGACCAGCCACGCTACCTGACCTCGTGGGAAACGTGAGGGGTTTGAACTCAGGCAGAGCCAAGTTTGAGTCTCAATTTTGGGATGTCCTGGATCTTTGACTTTGAGCAAGCGTTAAGCTCTGGGCCTTCATTTCCTCATCTCTAGAATGTGGACTTGATTGGCGAGGTCAATATTGTGTAGAACAAACGAGAACACTTCGGGTAAGAGTCTCGCTCCCTCCCTCGCCTTCTATGGGTGTCCTTTGCTTGCCAGTCTGCTCAGCGGCAGGGCCTCTGCTGAAGCTGGAGGTCGGTGGGGAGTGGGGAGGAGGGCCATACCCTTTACCGCTCTCCCAGGACACTTTCGAGCACGGAAGAGGGCACTATTAGTAATAAACGGCCATGAGCCTGGTGTGTCCTACGGAAACTGAAATCTATGACCCTGGCGATGAGAGGAGAGGCAGAAGTGGAGAAGGAGCCTCAGAGGGGAGGGGAGGCAGGAGCAGGCACCGTGAGAAGAGGGCGTGAGGTCTCACACTGGCTTTAGGACGTTTTTCTGCAGGACGTGCTGATTAGTTTAGTTCCGCTTGCCAGTGTTCCAGAAGAACTTCAGTGAAGAGCTGCTCCTCTTTGCAGCGGTTTGGGAATTGGATTTGAGATGGATGATTTTTTTTTTAATCTCATGCATTTGCTTGCTGGTTGGTTGCTTCATTTTCTTCTTGGCTGTGACTCCCTGCTGAGCCTGCCCTTGGGCTGGGGGCAGGAAGGCCCAGTTACAGCTGGGCTTTGCAGGTAAAGAGCTTTACGATGCTCAGAAAACAATCATTGCCCAGAGAATATCCTTCCCCTTCCATCATCCTCAGCAACAGCGCCCTTGCACCGGGACAGGGTCATCGCAACCCCCAGACTCACCAGTGCCTTCATACTCTGCAAGTAGTCTGAGCCCTCCCGACTCCCCACCCCTCCCCATGCAAGAATCCTGAACTCCTCTGAGAGCCTGCTGTACTGCTGTCCTTTCCGCTTCCTCTCTCTTCCTCTCTGGTGGGGGCTGGGATGCAGCTGGCGGGGCTTGGGGGGGGCTCTCCCCCAGACTGCTTCTCTCACAGCCTCCTCAGCGCGGCACACCCGGGTCTGCATTCCTCCATCCTTAATGCCTCCTCTGGGAAACATAGGCTTTCAGAAATCTGAGAAGACCAACCAGCCGGTGCAGGCCAGAGGGAGGTGGGCCCAGACGGGGGTGTGTGGGGGGGTGGGAGGTGGGGCTTGGCTTCTGCCTTCGCTGGAAAGAGAAACCTCAGGCTTTCCCATCCCCTTTCAGCTGCTCTGGGCTTCCAGGCCAGGGAGAAAAGAGGGTTGGCTTTTGCTCAATCCACTTGGGGAGATGAGGGCCAGAAAAGGAAAGAAGTTGTGATGGTTTGTAAAGGTAGAGGGACGTTGCCACGTCTACCTGGTGCAGAAGTTTGCACATCGGGGACCCTTCATTGCCCCTTAGGCTTCCAGAACAACAGGGAAGACTACTTGCAGGACCAATCAGAGAGGTGAAGCTAGTAGCCCACGGTCACACAGCCAGGAAGTGGAGGTGCTGGAGTTCAAATCCAGGCTGGTTCTGCAGCACCACACCACCTCCAAGTACATGTGTCCCAGGCACAGTTGGAAATACGCCCTTCCTGCACACCTCTCCTCCGTTAACAAGCAAAACCCTTCCCTTTAGGGATTTGTTCTTTCCATTGATGTAAGCCCTCACCCTCACCCCGCTCTGCTCTTGGAATCTTAAAATGATGACTCATTTAGTCCAGAAAGGATGGTTAGAAATTGATTTGTCCAACTCCTTCTTACAGATGGAGAAACTGAAGCCCAGAAAGGGCCAGGACTTGCTCATGTCAGACCCAGAGCTCCCAAGACGCAGCCTATTCAGGTGGAGTCTTGTCAGGCAGACTGACTCTGCCATTTACTGTTTTTTTTCTTTTTTAACACTTTTTATTGGAGTATAGTTGCTTTACAATGTTGTGTTAGTTTCTACTGTACAGCAAAGTGAATCAGCTATACATACACATATATCCCCTCTTTTTAAGATTTCCTTCCCATTTAGGTCACCACAGAGCACTGACTAGAGTTTCCTGTGCTCTACAGAAGGTTCTCATCTACTTTATACATAGTATCAATAGTGTATACATGTCAATCGGCCATTTACTTTCTGCGTGACCGTGGCCAGTAGATGTTACCTTTGTGAGCCTCAGTTTTCTCACCTATTAAATGGGGATCATTGAAGGGTTGTTGTAGAGATTAAAGGAAGTTCTAGGTTTGGATGCAGTGCCATAGCTCCTGGCACATAGTAGGTACTCAGTACAGGCTGGCTGCCTTCCTTCTTTCCTAGAAAAGGAAAATGGAACCTTAAAGCACTGAGACTAGGGCCACCCCTTTACAGGGCCTAAGTGGGGGATAATAGGACCCAGTGACGTATGAGAGCTGGTTTGCACTGGCTGGTGAGAGCTAACTGTTGAATAAGAGCAGGTTGTTAAATATTTGGGAATTCCAGAGCAGTTGTTGATAGGTTTAAATCAGCTGTGCTGGGAGTACTTTACACAATGGAAATTGGCAAACACTACTAAGGGATTTTTTTTTTTTTTTCTAGTAAAGGCATATAGTATGGGATTTGCCGGAAGTAGGAAGTGACTCATGGTATCATTATGCTTATTTTACAGATGAGATCCTGGAGCTAGCTGTGCCAGTGAAATGTATCTGCATATCACTTATAAATTACAGCTTCACTATTTCCCCACTGTGCGAGCTTGGGCGAGCCATTTGACCTCTCTGGGCCTGTTTTGTCAGGCAGAGAAACTGAGGCAAACACCCAGCTGGATGGGTTGTGCAAAGGGAGGTAACCCTGGTGCCCATCTCACTGGCTTGCTGGGATGATTAAAAGAAATGACAATTGTAAAATGTAAAGTGCTAGTTTCTGAGCCTGATAAACAGTTGATACTGATATTCTTTTCAGCCAGGAGCTGGCTTGGGATCTTCATCTCATCCTAACCTGGTGAAAAAGTTTCCCAGGGAGGACACTGAGGCTCTGGTTGGTGAGGTAGCTTCATCCAGGGCTGTGCTGCTAGTAGGTGGCAAAGCAGACTTTGAAGCCTGGTCTGATTGGCTCCAGGGCTGAGCTTCTGCCGAGGGCCTTGGCCCCAGCCCAGCTCTGGGGGGCTGATTGCAGAGCTTGGGTTGTGGTATTTGGCAACTGGCTTCAGGCAGAATGTGTGGGGTCAAAGTGGCCGCCTTGCCCAGGTCGGCCTAAGCAACTCGGCTCAGAACCCAAAGCCTGCAGCTCTGAGCTGAGCAGTGCCCAAACACAGCTCCTTATTCAGGGGCTCTGGAGCCCCCAGAACTCACTGCCTCTCCTCCGATGCACCTCTCTACCCATACACCCTGCCTCAGGGGAATCACCCCAAAACAGCAATGGCCACCCCGGACCAAGTCCCTCAGACTATCACTGAATGAGGGAAAGTGCATTTTCTTTCCCGACGATGGGTTAGACCTTCTCTACTCCCACTTCTGGCACAGAGGGCTGCTTGGGGCTGGGGGGAGGGAGTGGCAGTGCAAGCCCCTCCTCAGAGAAACCTAATCAAGCCTTTTCTCATTCCCGCCGCTGCCTTCTTCCTCCTTGCTCCCACTCCCGTTTTGCCAGCCTCCAGCCTCCATCTGGTCCCTCCACCCCTTGCCCCCAGCACAATCCTGGCATGTCCTGATGCCTGGAAAAATTACACCCATTCCCAGAAAGCCAGGGGCAGGGCTGGGAAACCTAGCAACCAGAGGCCCATCTCCTCCTTCAAAGCACTTCCCTCATTTGGGATATCTGGGGTCGATGGATGGATGGTGTCATCAGCCCTAAATCCAGAGGTCTCCCAGCCTCCATCTGCTCTGAGAGCATTCCAGCCCCGTGGTGGGCACAGGGGAGGCCTCAGGCCCAGAGGAGACTCACTTTAGCCCCATGTCCCAGGAGTTTCAGGAAGGGAAGCTGGACCCCTCACTTGGCCCCCAAAGCCAGGTAGACACCTGGATGCCTGGGAGAGAAATATGGCCAGCATGGGACCCTGCTGACTCAGTTCAAAGCAGAATTCTGGACCCATCAGATGCCCCCTTAAATTATGTTTTAGACAAACTGGTTAACCACGTTAATTTTCTCATCTGTAAACTTTCTCATCCAGACATTGACACCCATGTCACACAGAGAGCCAATGAGTGGACTACACAAGGGCATGACTCAGTGCCCGACTGAGATGATCAGTTATTTATTCACTTGGCAAGTTATTGTTTTATTTGACATGAATAACAGGGTGGCCATATAACTTATTGTCCAATCCAGGACACTTTTGAGAGTGAAAGGGGACACTACCATTGATGCTGAGACAGTAGGCATAGCCCAGAACTGTCCTGGGAATGCAAGAACTTCCAGTCACACCATGAATCTCATGTCTCCCCTGTGTCAGGCTCCGGGCAGCTGCACAAGGGCCAGGCGAATCCATCACCACCCCTCCCCCAGGGAGGAGAGAAAAGAAGCCACAGCCGGACAGTCTCACTCAGCTCAATACCAGGAGAGAACAGGCATCCAGAAAGCAAAGCAGGGCCAAAGTCCCAGTGTTTTGTGAGCTTATGAAAATCCTTCGGAGGCCAAAATAACATTTCCACAGTCCCCCATCTCCACATCTGATGCCTCTCGGCAGCCACCCATGCCAACCCTTTTACATAGGGGCGCAGTGGTTTTGAGTGTGCCTAGCAGGGGCTGACAGAGCACCCATTCCCTTGTTAATTTAGGATCAACAGTCTCTGAGTCTCAGTTTGCTCATCTGCAAAACGGGCAAAGGGGCATCACTACCTCAAACTGTAGAGGCGGTCAGTTAAGAGAACATACATGAAAGGCACAGTTCTTGGTGCTCATTACGAGTCAGGGTTCGAATCTGTTCGTTGAAACACCAAGTATTGGAGGTTTGGTGGCAGGACCTGCAGGGGTGTAGCAACATCACTGGGTGCATCTCTGCCTCTTCCTGTCTGCATGCCCTTGAGCCAGTCCCATCTGGAATGATAATCCCCAAAGTCCCCCTCCACCACCACCTCAACTGAAGATAGTTAACTTGTGTTGTTCCCACATCCCGGGGCCTCCTGGGTGGGGGGTCTACCAGGTCAAGCCTCTAGCAGACTCAAAGTTGGCGACTAAGGCTGCCGAAGGCTGGAGGAGATAACTGTTTAGCAGTTATCACAGGATCAGCAAAGCGTG
>NC_041222.1:2830564-2918342 GCF_002837175.3 Physeter macrocephalus
TTGGAACTTAAATAATTATTTTTAAATCTTCCAACTGTTAACCTTTGAAACTTTAAATGGTATGTAAATAATTTACTTTAAACCATTTCTTGTTCACTACTATTAAACCATCTTTTTTTTTTTTTTTTTTTTTTTTTTTTTTTTTGTGGTACGCGGGCCTCTCACTGCTGTGGGCTCTCCCGTTGCGGAGCACAGGCTCCGGACGCGCAGGCCCAGTGGCCATGGCTCACGGGCCCAGCCGCTCCGCGGCACGTGGGATCCTCCCGGACCGGGGCACGAACCCGCGCCCCCTGCATCGGCAGGCAGACCCTCAACCACTGCGCCACCAGAGAAGCCCCATCATTTTCTTTTTAAGAATATTTCTTGACTCCCTACTTTGAAAGCGAGGACTTTGCACCCCTACCCTTTGTTCCTCCTTTCTTCCAGCTACACTTTTATTTTCACTTTGTCAAGATTGCTAGTATTTATATTCTGATCTTCAGTCACAGCCAATACCTCTGTGCTTTGGCCACAGTTTGACTCTAAAAACTGAAATTCAAGAAAGAGCATTTATATTATTGTGACTGTGTAAATATTATCCATTAATGAGTCAAGTAATATCTTAGGATTCCATTTCTTCTCTTAAAATCCAGTGTCAGGACCCCTGGGTCACTGGTAGGAGACTTTTCCTAGCATCACAGTCAAACTGTTTCTCTTTTCTAAGCTCTATCAAACACTCAAAACATTGCCAAATTTTAGTTTGCTTTGTATCTGGACCATGATTTTCTTACAAATTTTTGCTTTTCCTGGAGTTTTTAATTGCCTTTTTTCTTTCATACACTTTATTATATCTTCCTTTTTTTTTTTTTTTCAAATTACTACTGGTCTATCAAATTCCCCATTTCCTCCTTCTGACCCATCCATTCTCCTTTTTCCTTCTGGACAGGTTGCTTTCTAACCCTGCAAACTCATGGTCACCCTGCTGCCTCGGGTAGGGCCCCCTCTTCCTGAGTCTCATATCTTCCTCTTTCTGGGTGTCTTTACTTTTTATTGCTAGAATGCATCCTAAAAAGGGGTACATGGAATTACGAATTGTTGCGTGTCTAAAAAATCCTCTCCCTTGTGTTTGACTGACAATAAGGATGGATTTAGAATCTAAGTTGAGAATAATTTTCTTTCAGAATGTTAAAAGTATTTCTCCTTTGTCTTAGAGCCCAGTGTTGCTGATGGAATGGCTAGTGCTAGTCTGATTCCATTCTTATGTGTTGGACTGCTTTTTCTCTCTGAAATTTTTAAAGATTTCTCCTTTACCTTGATATTTAATGAATATGTGCCTAGGTATGGGTATTTTCTCATTCATTGTGCTAGGTACATTGTGGGTCCTCTCACTGCAAAGATTCTCTTTTGGAAATTCTCTATTTCTTTGGCTATTTCCTCCCTTCTGTTTTCTGTTCACTCTTTCTAGGGCTCAAGATGGTACATATAGAACTCATCTTTATAATATAATATATATTATATATTATGTAAATTAAACTCTTTGACTTTTTGCTTTGTATTCTGGAATGTATCTTCAACCTTATGTTTCAGGCTTTCTGGTGAAGTTTTTCTCTACAATCATAATTTTAGTCCTTCAGAGTTATTTCTTGTCCTCTGATTATTCATTTTTTCATGACAACCTGACTTGGTTTCATGGCTATAATATTTTCTAACCTGAGTATATTAAGGATCTTTAAAAGTTCTCTTCCATTCTCTGAATTAGTTCTATTTCCTCCAGATCAATTATTTTAAATAGTTAAGGACTTTTTTTTTTAACTTTTTATTTTATATTGGTGTATAGCCGATTAACAATGTTGTGACAGTTTCAGGTACACAGCAAAGTGACTCAGCCATACATATACATGTATCCATTCTCCCCCCATCTCCCTTCCCATCCAGGCTGCCACATAACACTGAGCAGGGTTCCCTGTATAGGTCCTTGTTGGTTATCCATCTTAAATATAGCAGTGTGTACATGTCAATCCCAAACTCCCTAACTAACCCTTCCTCCTACCTTTCCCTGCTGGTAAGCATAAGTTCATTCTCTAAGTCTATGGGTCTGTTTCTGTTTTGTAAATGAGTTCATTTGTATCATTTCTGTTTAGATTCCACACATAAGGGATATCATACGATATTTCTCTTTTTCTGTCTGACTTACTTCACTCAGTATGACAATCTCTAGGTCCATCTATGTTGCTGCAAATGGCATTATTTCATTCTTTTTAATGGCTGAGTAATATTCCATTGTATATATGTACCACATCTTAATCCATTCCTCTGTCAATGGACATTTAGGTTGCTTCCACGTCTTGGCTATTGTAAACAGTGCTGCAATGAACTCCAGGTCAACTTTTCTGTTTAGCTTCATCTTTCTCTTTCATGATGCTGGTTCTCTTCATACGCCTGCTGCTCTTTGGGTGTCTGTTCATATTTATAAAAGGAATGGGTAACTCATGTGGGTTTCCTCTGCTGTCTTGTAAGGAGATTAGTTTTCTCTGAGGCCTCTCACCGACTGAAGATTTTGACTGTGTGGTCTGGTGGGGTAAGGTGGGGCATGTGACTTGTGGGCTTTGTTTTTTTTTTTGGTTTTTTCTTTTGTGGTACGCGGGCCTCTCACTGTTGTGGCCTCTCCCGTTGCGGAGCACAGGCTCCGGACGCGCAGGCTCAGCGGCCACGGCTCACGGGCCCAGCCGCTCCGCGGCATGTGGGATCCCCCCGGACCAGGGCACGAACCCGTGTCCCCTGCATCGGCAGGCAGACTCTCAACCACTGCGCCACCAGGGAAGCCCGTGAGCTTTGTTTTAAGGCAAATATTTTGAGAGCCAGCTGGAAGGCCCCCCAAATGTCAGAATGAGGAGACCTTCACTCTAGATCACCAAAATGCATACCAGGAGCTTTCCCAGACAACACGCTTACTCTCTTTACAAAAGAGCTTTCTGCTTTTCAGCCTGGGGTAAATGCTGCAGGCTACTTTCTACACAAGGTTAAAGACAGAGCTGGAGAGACACACAGCTGTAATCCCAGGTCGACCTACAGGTAATGCACTGCCTTCAGCACCTCTTCTGCCTTGACTCTAGGGCAGAATCTCTCCCTTGGCGTCCACTGCCACCTCCTCTATAACCCTCTTGGAGTGTATTCTAGGCTGTGCCCATTCCATCCATCAGCCCACTCCCATCTGTTTTCTACCTTTCACACATTTGTTGAAATTCCTTGTTTCCAGAGAAAGATGGTGAACCCTCCCCCTCTCAACATTTGCTCCTGTGGACTTATTCTTTGTTTAACTTAACTTTTCTCCTTTTATTTTTATTTTGTCAGGATAGGAGATGGGAGACAAAGGCATGGACCCAGTTGTGCATCTTGGAGTGGAAGAGCTGAATGCCTGGATTCTACCAGAAGTGACTGATGAGTACCATATTTTACAGGTGCTAAATATTAATGAGTTTACATTAAAGTTATTTTGTATAATAAGATAATTTAATATTGTAGAGTTTACATTAAGTAAATGACCACCCACCACAAGGATGATGCCTTTACACATTTGAAGTAGATTTCAGGTAGATTCCAACTGTAAAGGCTGTCTCGAACTACATTTACCAGGTAGTTTTCATTTCCTTACCACGTTGTTTCTCACAATGACCCTGTGAAACAGGCATCGTGGCCCACCCTTTGCAGATGAGGGAACTGAAGCTCAGAGGAGTTGAGTTCCTTGCTCATGACCACACAGTCAGGAAGCATCATCCCCCAGAGAAGTTTCCAGGATTTAGCAAAGCTGAGATCAGGTGGAATCTGGGAGGAGAAACTCCAATTTAAGAGAGAATGAACCCACAAATGGGAAAAAATATTTGCAAATCATATATCTGATAAGGGATTTGTATTCAGAAGATATAAAGAATGCTTACAACTCAATAATAAAAAGACAAATTTTAAAAATTACAAATTGGGCAAAGGATCTGAATAGACATTTCTTCAGGGAAGATATACAATGGCCAATGTGTGAATTATGTCTCAATAGAGATGTTTAAAAATAAGAGGAAAAACAGATGGGAAAAAAAAAGATGGAATGAAACCAGAATATCATCATTTAATTTGTGGTACAGTGCCAGGACAAAGCAGGAAGGACCCAGGCCAGCTGAGGTAGGGGTGGGGGACAAGTGAGACCCTATTAGGAGTAGGGGGGTTAGGTGGCACAAGAAGGAAAAGAGACAAACAGGGCAGGTCAGTGAACATTTTTAACAGTTACTTTGGATGGCTGCACCTGTTTTAAGGTGACAGTAATCCTGTGTTATAGGGTGTAGTCTCCTGCTGGGAAAGTCCCCCTCCCCTCACCCACTCCTGTCCTCCCCCCGCCTTCCAATAACAGGCTCCACTTATAATAACAGTTAATATTAGTGACAGGCACTGGTATAAAAAACTCTTTTACAATCTTTTATGATAGAACATTTAAAACATACAGAAAAATAGGATGAACTCCCATGTCCTCATGCCCTAGCTTCAACAGCTATCGATGTTTTGCTAATCTTGCTCCATTTATGCATCCCCCACCAGCATGTTCTAAACTCTCTACTTATACATAGATCATCTTGTTGAATTCTCACAAGCCCATGACGTGGATACTCTGATCATCCCCAATTTTTAGATGAGGAAACTGAGGCTCAGAGAGGTGAAGTAACTTGCCCAAGGAAGTGGCAATGCTAGGATTTGAACCCAGGACCACATGATTCCAGACCCTGTGTTTTATATTAACCCCAGCTGTGTGCAAAAGAGGAGTAGAGAAGGATGCCCCCATCTCCCTGCAAGCAACCCCCAATCTCAACACTTCCTGCCATCTTGGACCCATCTTGGAATGAGTGTTGACCCAGGGAGGTTAAGTGCTGTCAGTGCCAGAGTAGAAATAGCAGAGTCAGAAGCAGGAGCTCTGCTATAGCTGACTCTGTGACCTTGGGTAAGTCACTGTCCCTCTCTTGACCTCAGGTCCCTCGTGTGTCAAATGGGAATAAGACTCCCTACCTCATAGAATTGTTGTCAGTTTTCACTGACACAAATAATAAAAATGCCCAGCATATAGTAGGTGCTCTACAAATAGTAGTCATTCATTATTTTTTTTAGCAGCAGGAAAGTCATATGGAAGAGAGGGTGGGCAGTACAATCTACAGGCTAGTCTAAGCTGGGGGTCTGGGGTGTCAGGCAAGCAGAGGAAGGAGGGCCAAACCCATCTGGGGTATTCCTTTTTGGTTGGAGTGGAGCCTCTGTAGAAATCAGGGAGTTTTTTCTCTATGTTTTCTTCTAGGAGTTTTATGGTTTCAGGTCTTTAATCCATTTCGAGTTAATTTTATGACTGGTGGAAGGTAAGGGGTCTAGTTTCATTCTTTTGCATGTGAATATCCAGTTTCCCCAACACCATTTATTGAAGAGATTGTCTTTTCTTATTGAAGAAAAGTATGATTCTTGGCTCCCTTGTCAAATATTAGTTGACCATATATGTGTGCGTATGTTTCTGGGTGCTTGATCTGTTCCATTATCTATGTGTCTATTTTTATGCCAGTACCATACTGTTTTGATTACAGCTTTGTAGTACAGTTTGAAATCAGGAAGTGTGATGCCTCCAGCTTTGTTCTTCTCTCTCAGGATTGTTTTTGGCTGTTTGGGATCTTTTATGGTTCCACACAAATTTTAGGATTTTTTTCTATTTCTGTAAAAAGTACCATTGGAATCTTGATAGGGATTGCATTGTATGTTTAGGTTGCTTTGGGTAGTATGGACATTTTTAACAATATTAATTCTTCCAATCCATGAACACAGGATATCTTTCCATGGGTGTCTTCAATTTCTTTCATCAATGTCTTACAGTTTTTATTATATAGATCTTTCACCTTTGTGGTTTAATTTATTCCTAAGCATTTTATTGTTTTTTATGCTATTGTGAATGGGATTATTTTCTTTATTTTTCAGATAGCTCATTGTTAGTGTGTAGAAATGCAACTGATGTTTGTATGTTGTTTTTGTATCCTGCAACTCTACTGAATTTGTTTATTAGTTCTAAAAATTTTTTTGGTGGAGTCTTTAGGGCTTTCTACACATCCCAATTGTTCTAAACATCCCATTTTAATGATGTGGAAACTGAGGCTTGGAGTAGTTAAAGAACATTCCCAGAGTCACAGCTAGAACTCATGGTCCTGACTCATTTCAAAGTCTGCCTAACTCCAAAGTCTTCCTAACACAAGATATTGCCTCTGCTGTTCAGTCCTTGAAACAGCACGAAGGACTAGATGGTGTAACACCCATTTTTGAGAAGTAACAGAGAAGGAGAAAGTTCAGATTATGCACCTCAACACCTATAGCTTCTTCCCCATCCCAACTGCTCTGCGACTACCTGAATGCATATGTGATGAGTGGCTGTCTATACAGAGATTGGGAGTGACCGTGTGCATCTGTATACGCCTCTGGGTGTTTGTGTATCTGTGAACATGTGGTGCATATGTGTGTGCTCCCATTGTTGTGTGTGTTGATATGTGTCTGTATGATGTGTGTTGGGGGAGTGTCTGTGGTGTGTGTTGGTATGTGTCTGTGTGATGTGTGTGGTGTGTGGCATGGTTGGTATGTGTCTGTGTGATGTGTGTGGAGTGTGTTGGTATGTGTCTGTGTGATGTGTGGCGTATGTTGGTATCTGTGAACATGTGGTGCATATGTGTGTGCTCCCATTGTTGTGTGTGTTGATATGTGTCTGTATGATGTGTGTTGGGGGAGTGTCTGTGGTGTGTGTTGGTATGTGTCTGTGTGATGTGTGGCGTATGTTGGTATGTGTCTGTGTGATGTATGGGGGGAGTGTGTGTGGTGTATGGCGTGTGTTGGTGTGTGGGTGGTGTGGTATGTGTGGAGATCTGTTTGTATGGGGTGGTGTGGGTCTTCAAGGCATGTTGTGCTGTGTGCATGTGAGGGAGAGAGGTGGGAGGTGAGTGGCGCAGTGTGTGCTCCAGGAGAGGAGATCCAGCGACTGGTCTCGGGCGTGTTTTCCGTCCTCGAGCATCCCAGTATCTTGCTGACACTGATCTGGGTCTGGGAACATCTTTCCTGAATAAACATGATGTCATTTCCATTCCATTCAGCCTGCGCTGGGACAGCTGCTGTCAGCATCACTGAGGGAAATGCCACCTCGGCCCTGACAGCTGCCACTTGGCACACTTTGTAGAGAGCTTCTTCGGGAAGAAAAAACCAACCAGTCATGCAGATGCTATTTAAAGTATGTTGCATCTTGATGAGAAATGTAGAGGAAGCTAAAGTGTGCTGGAGGGATGGCTCAGGACCCTGGGCTGGGAGGAGGGGGAAACTTGGGTGCCCATATCACACAGGCTCTATGTATCTTGGGCTAAGTCTCGCCCTACCTCCCATTTTACAGATGAGGAAACTGAGGCCTAGAAAGGGGAAGGGGCTTACCCAAGATCAGAGAGCAAGTCAGAGTCATAGAACATGAGAGCTATAAGTCATGGTCAAAATTCCCAATCTAACTCCCACATTGTACCAATGGGGAAACTTTGGCACAGAAAGGACAAGCAGTTTGCCCAAGTTCATACAGCAAATCAACGGCAGAGCTCTGGCTAGAACCCAGCTCTCAGGCATGAGTATTTGACCTTTGACTTGAACACACTGATCGTCTCTGTCTTGCATATAGTAGGAGCTAAACAAATATTTGTTAAATGAGATTTGCATTGCTTTGGATGGCTTATAAATGCATTGGATTATTCTTTTCTCATCCCTGCCTTTCACAACCAGGAATATCATGTGCCTCCCTTATCCAGCTACTCTGGAATCTCTAATATCCTGGAATTAGTTTCTACTGCAGCAGGAAGCATATAAGATGCTCCTGGTCAGGCTGGGGACCTCTCACTCTTTTAAGTTGGTGCCTTGAGTATTCAGCAAACCCAGGTTTGAGTCTGACACTTCCCTGACTTCTCCTCCTTATCCAAACTCCTGATAGTGACATTCAAGGTTTTTCACCACCTGATCTCTTTCCACCTTCCCATGCTCAACCCCATCTCTTCCCATTAACCAGTGATCCTGTAATTTCTCATCCTCCCTGAGTAAGCCATGTCCTTTCACACCTCCATACGTGCTTTTCTCTGGAAGGACCTTTCTCTGCCCTTCAAACGCCTATTCATCCTTCAAGACCCTACTCTAATATCACAGAACAGGCAGAGTAGCTGATCTTGGGCTCACAGCCTCTTGGACATCCCTTGGTCATAAATCTTACCACAATGAGTTGAAGCTGATGATCTGACTCCCCTAAAAGATCAAGAGCAATCAAGGGCAAGAATAGAGACTGGACGATGTCTATATCCCCAACATCCAACTCAGAGCCTGAAATAAAAAATGTTCTGAAGAAATGTTCATTGAATGAATGCCCTGCACAGTGACTTGCTGATAGGCCATGGCAGAAACCCTGGTCCAGAAGGCCAACCTGTCCCTGGAGATGTGAAAGAAAGAATGGTACCAGCATGGCATTGAATTCCAGGCCAAATTAAGAAGTCACCCTCAAGCAATTCATAAAATTCAGCCAAATGTGTCTTTAAGGTCTTAGCTCACTCCCTTCTGGGCCACCCCTTCCACTGTCTGACAACTCCACTCTCACACCCAATCCTGCTACCTCACTGATACCTAAAGCGTCCACCAGGCTTGCTTTCTCTTTGTGGCCTAAAGCTCTAAAATAACTTATTTCAACCTTAATCTCCAGAAAAATTCCATTACTCTCATTGAGACAGACTGTCTTGGATGTTGGGAAAGCAATCTGACTCATAAAAATGTGTAAAGGAGTAGGACCTCATTCAACTTTCTTAGAGATCTCTGCAAAGGAGAAGAAAGGAGTTGAGAAATATTAGTAATAAAGGGATTTAGCAAGAAAACAGAATTGGAAGTGAACTCAGACAAGAAGCACTTTCCTAATGTTTACAAAAGCTTTGAATGGCAGAAATTTACACGATAGATTCTCTACGGTTCCTTTGCTTTTTCTATCACCCCATCTAACTGCTTTAGAATATTGCTGATATTGGCATCCTTCTGATAGACACCAGTCTCATTGATATGTAAAGTTCAGATAATCTTTGGAATCTTCATAAGTGCTTACTTTTAACTTACGGAAAACTTATTATCTTTCTTCTTTTTCTTTTAACTTATTGAGAGTACAACATAGGCAATGCTTTTGGACAAGATGGGACTAGAAATCTCTCCTCCTGCCTCTTTTGAAATCAATTATCATGGTCAGAAAAGGGCAGAATTAGGAGAAGACTACAGAATATATTATAAGATTGAGGCTTATAAAATATTTGTCAAAGTATCTCAGAATCAGGTTAGGACTCAGACATCAGTCAGCTCCAACTATCAATGAATTCTCTGTAGATCTGTGAGCCAAACAGCCTCAGACTTAGGTATCCCTAGGTCTCCCAAATGTGGGAGAGTGGATGAGCGGGAGGACTGATCCTATCGTTTCTAATTAATAGAGTAAAGGAAGGGGTTGTTGAACAGCCCTCTTAAAGAAGGGGTCATAGGGGCATAGCTGGAGAAGAAAAGGAAACAACTTGAGTTGAGAACCTACATGATGCCATTTAAATATATGATCACAGTTATTACAACATCTCACTAAATAGGGTCAGCAATTTTCAAGGTGTGATTTGCAGATCCTAGACATCCCCAAGACTCCTTTGGAGGCTTTGCAAGCCAAACATTTTCATAGCAGTACTTGGAAGTTATTTGCCTCTCTTTCCTGCAGTTTGACATTAGTGCTGATGGTGAACAAGCAAAGGTGAATCAAGACAGTGTCATCAAGCTGTACTAATGAACATTATATTCTTTATCACCACACGCTGCAGTATAAAAAATGTCCCTGATGAATCGGTGAAAATTACTAATATTATTAAGTTTCAACGCTGGAGTAAATATCTTTTTAATACGCTGTGTAAAAAAATGGGAAGTACACAGGAAGTACACAGGAAGCCCTTCTGCTGCATATTTCAATACGACATTTGTCTCAAGGAAAAGCACTGTGTGACCATTTGAACTGCAAGCTCAACTACCCACTTTTTTTCATAGAATACCATTTTCACTTGAAAGTTCTTTCACACGGTGTATAAATGTTGACTAATCGGACTTGGGCATTTGACAGACATTTCTTCAAAAATGAAAGAAGTGAGCCTGTCACTTCCAGGAAAACAACTCTTGGTATTTGTTGCCAATGATAAAATTTGAGCTTTCAAGGGAAAACTGAGTTTGCTTCCTTACACTAAAAGACTAAGTGTTGTCAAGTGTCATTTTTTGATATTATATATCGAGATGTGTCACTATTTGGAAGATATGCCTAATACAGTCAACCAATATTTTCCAAATGATGCATGATATTACAAAATCATGTGTAGGTAAAAGATTCATTCAAAATGCAAGACAGGCCAATATGTTTTTATGAAACAGAATACAAAATGTTTACTGATATGATTCAGAGTCTACATTGCAACTAACCTTTTTAAAAAATATTTATTTATTTATTTTTGGCTGCGTTGGGTCTTCGCTGCTGTGCGCGGGGGCTACTCTTCATCGCACTGCGTGAGCTTCTCATTGTAGTGGCTTCTCTTGTTGTGGAGCACAGGCTCTATGTGTGCGTGCTTCAGTAGTTGTGGCGCACGGGCTTCATTGTTCCACGGCATGTGGGGTCTTTCTGGACCAGGGCTCAAACCCGTATCCCCTGCATTGGCTGGCAGATTCTTAACCACTGCGCCACCAGGCAAGTCCCTGCAACTAACCTTTTAAAAACTAGTAGTATCAAAGAAGAATATCCATAATTATCTGAAAAGTCTATTAAAATACTCCTCCCTTTTTCAACTACATACCTGCATGAGATCAGATTTTTTTTTTCACATAATTCAACCAAAACAACATATCACAGTAGACTGAATGCCAAAGCAAATATGAATCTAGTTTTCTTCTATTAAGCCAAACATTAAAGAGACTTGCAAAATGTAAAAGAATGCCACACTTTTAACAATTTTTTAAAAAATATACTTATTTTTCATAAAAATTTGCTATTTATGTTACTAGGTAATGGATTTTGTGTTGTTCTTTTTCAATAAATTAATGAATATTCTTAACTTTTTATTTTTAATGTTAATATAGTAAATATCAATAAATATAACTAACATAAATTAAAACTCTTCTTGTTTATAAAAACAATAATTTTTAAGAGTGTAAAGGAATCCGGAGACTAAAATGAGATCCACTGCATAGAGTTATTATCTCCACTTTATAGAAGAGGAAACTGAGGTCCAGGGAGGTAAAGGGACTTCTCAACAGTCACCCAACTACTGGGTGATAAACCAAGATTTGCGCTCATCTGATTGCAAAGCCGACATTCTTCATCGTTCTCTACTTTATTGCCTTGACATTCAACAAACATCTCAACAAGCACAGGAATCCTGCTTTGCAGCTTTCAAAGTGCTTTTACTTTCGTTATCTGCTTTGATTATCACAATATCTTGGCAAGACTGGGATTATTTACATCTTCTCTGAACAGATAGGGATACTGAGGCTCAGAGCGTTGTAATGACTTTGCCCAAGGCCCCAGATGGAAGGTGCAGAGCTGGGATTTGAGCCAGGATTTTCCAATCATAGAATTTGCCTTCTTTTCACTACTCTCAGGTGAGCCAGTGTATGTGTCCATCTATACAGATTCTCATACAATCACTTGTTGGAAACACTTTGACTATTTGAAGTCATTCTGTGATATTTACTTTATTTTTATTGAAGTATAGTTGATTTACAACGTTGTGTTCATTTCTGCTGTAGAGCAAAGTGATTCAGTTAAACATATCTATATACATTCTTTGTAATATTCTTTTCCATTATGGTTTATCACAGGATATTGAATATAGTTCCCTGTGCTGTACAACAGGACCTTGCTGTTTATCCATCCTATATATAATAGTTTGCATGTGATATTTACTTTAAAAGTACTTTATAATTTGGAATTAGGCTGGTTCAAGTTTCTCACATACGGAAAAGTTAGTACATTTGGAAGATGGGGGGAGATTATAAATGCCAGGATAAAACACCATAACTATTTTTGTTCCCTAGAACAATGCGTTGATTCATAATTACTCAAATAAATTAACTTTCTTACATTGAGTGACTCATGTGCTGAAAGACAAAATTTTCATATCAATGGTCTTAGTTTGGATTCCTCAAGACAATGATTTGGGTGCAAATAACTTATTTGGGACATGGTCCCCGGAAACGTGGTGAGGGGGTAGAGAAGTGACAGAGGGAAAGGAAAAAGCTGATATAGGAAGGGTCCATTTATGCAGGGGTGACTGCTGTGGACAACTGGGTCTTAATCCCACTGAGGATCCTCAAGAGGCTGTATGGAACATGCATGCCTTCAAAGTGTCCGGCCGAGGGGCAAGGAAGCTGGAGGTTTTTTGGGTTTTTTTGTCCGCACCATGCTGCATGTGGGATTTTAGTTCCCTCACCAGGGATCTAACCCATGCCCCCTGCAATGGAAGCACTGAGTCTTAACTACTGGACCACCAGGGAAATCCCAAGCTGGGGTATTTATCCACTAGTTCCCTTCCCTTGTTATTGAGGATTTCTGCTAGGGCAGTAACTCTCCATCACTTGTGACTACCCACAGGTGGGCGGAGAATGACCAGAGACACCCTCAGGTGGAAAGATAGAGTAGGCCCCCAGCTTGTAGGGAATTGTCTGCAGGTGACCTTGGGATAGGCTGATGGGACATGGGTAGGGCGCTGGCAACATGTTCCTAATAGCCACACTGTTCATTCCTTTATTCAACAAATCCATATAGGAGCCTCCTCTGTGCCAGGTCCTGTCCTGGGCACTGGAGCTACAGAGGTGATTGACCACCTCAAGCCCCACCCTCATGAAGTTGCACATGGAAGGGCTCTCATGACTGTACTTCATTGAAACAGAAGAGTAGATCATGCTGCTTTCACAATAGCAGCAGATGTTGGTTGAGTTAATGGATAACAAACACTTTAGAAGCAGACTTTATTTAATTAATTTATTTATTTAAATGATGCTTCTGTGAGCCTGTGCCTGGGCATTTTGTTTAAAAGACACACTTGTAAAAGATTAAAGGTTCAATTGAAAAAGAAGAAAAAGAGCTCCAGGGAAAGAGTAGAAAGAATGCAACAGATGGATATTTAGAATGTGTCATGATACTAATGGCAGCTCTTTTTTTTTTTTGGTAGTTAGGGTGATATTCTTATAAATGTCTCAAGAGAGGCTGATGATGACAGTTGTATTGATAAAAGCAATAACTACAATTTTGCCGTCCCTGTTATGAGACACTTTGCACACATTTTGTCATTTAATTCACACAACAACCCTGATGGTTGGAAACTGTTAGCTCCATTCTACAGATGAGGAAACTGAGGCTCAGAGAGGTGCAGTAACTTGACCAAAGATATAGCAGCTTAAAACCAAAGTTGATCTAAATCCAAAGTCCTGACTCTTCCCCAGCCATGTGGTGAAGGAAAGAGTAAAGAAAGGGGAAGAAATGGGCAAGAGTTGGGGAAGGAGGAGGAGGGGGGAAGAGGAAGAAGAAAAGGAGAGGAACAACCCGTGGGAACAGAGCCACCTGTTACCTAACAGTTGTCTTCATCTAAATTAGGAAAAGGCACCCCTCTGAGCCGTCACAGCCCTACAAGCTTGGCTGGGAGGAACACACTGTGTGTAAAGAAAAGGATGCCTCTTCCTGTTGATGGATGAACTCTTACCAAGGCATGAAGCTTGGCAAGCAGAATGAGGGCTGGATTTCAGACATTCTTTGTCCCTTGCTTGGCGATATTGAGGGAGGTGAATCAGAAGATAAAAAAGGTCCCGTGTGAATGGGTTCAAGAGAAGTAGGAGAGCTCCCAAGAGGGGTTGTCTTTGGAGGTCCCTCAGGTAGAATCATGAAGATGATCAGTGTCCAGAAGTGACAGGAGAGCATTTGATGGGGAGAAACCTTCTCTCATCCACACTTCCATCTCCCATCCATCTTATTCATCTACCCACCATCCACAAACTCATTTGTGCTTCCGTCTCCTTCCCACCATCTGTGCACCCATCCTTTCATTGTTCAGTCACTCCAAAAACCCTTGGAACCCCCTCTGTGAAAACGTCTCAGTTGGATTCTGGGGGCCCAGAGGTGACTCAGTCAAGGTCCCTGCCCACCTTAAGTCTGCAGTGGGAGACAGAGGTAGTCAAGAATGCAAGTTCTCAGGGCCTTCAAAGAGAAAGACAAAGAGAGAGAGAGAAAGAGAGAGGGGGGAGAGAGAGAGAGAGAGAGAGGGGAAGAGGGAGAGAGGAGAGATCACAGTCTAAGAGGAACTGTGTGGAGACAGGAAGATATGGGAAAACTACATGGAGGAGGTAACATCTGGTCTAAGCTTTGAAGAATGGGTAGGATTTATTAGGGAACTGTAAATCAAAACCACAGTGAGATGCCACCTCACACCTATTATGATAGCTACTACTAAAAAAAACATACAGTAACAGGTGCTGGAGAGGATGTGGAGAAACTGGAACTCTTGTGCACTGTTTGTAGGAATGTAAAATGGCACGGTCGCTGTGGGAAACAGTACAGAGGAGCCTCAAAATATTAAAAATAGAATTACCACATGATCCAGCAATTTCACTCAAATTAATTGAGAGCAGGGTCTCAAAAAGATATTTTTACATTCATGTTTATAGCAGGATTATTGACAACTGCCAAAAGGTAGAAGCAACCCAAGTGTCCACTGATGAATGAATGAATAAAAAAATACAATACCGTATACACATACAATGAAATAGTATTTAGCCTTAGAAAGGAAGAAAATTCTGATGCATGCTACAGCATGAGTGAATCTTGAGGACATTGTGCTAAGTGAAATAAGCCAGACGCAAAAGGACAAATACTGTATGATTCCACTTATATGAGGTACCTAGAGCAGTTAAATTCTTAGAGACAGAAGGTAGAATGGTGGTTGTCAGGGAGTGGGTTAGGGGAGGGGGGACAGTAAGTTGTTTATGGGTATAGAGTTTTAGATGTACAAGGTGAAAAGAGTTCGGAAGGTTGGTTGCACAACAATGTGACTGTATGTAATACTATTGGACTGTACACTTAAAATGATTAAGACAGTAAATTCTATGTTAGGTATATTTAACCTTAATTTAAAAAAAAAAAAAAGAATGGGTAGGATTTAGACATATGGAGATAGGGAAGAAGGAAATTCTAGGCAGAGATAATGTTGAGAAAGTCCTGGAGGTGCAAGATGAAACCTGAAGGCAGAGAAACATTCATTTTACCTTCAGCATAGACAAGAAGAAAGAGGCATGGCTAAGACGCAGCTTCCTCAAGGACCTGGGCAGGTGGCAGAAAGAGGGCTTGGATGGCACTGACAAGGAGGCAGCCACAGGACATGTCTTGATAGAGAGGACATAGGATCCATCACTCCTTAGAGACCTCATAAGGTCTTGGAACTTTGACCAAGTCATCCCAGTTGTTTCCTGCAAGATGGAGATGGGGATACCTGCATCATGAGTCTGTTTGTGAATATCAATGAAGATCATGGCTGGGAAATGGTTTTTTATGCTAGAAATTCCTGAAGAAGAATAGCTATTGCTGTTATTATGTAGCAGCTAAGTCCAAACCAGAAATTAGAGTCTGGTTGATTACGGAACTACTAAACTAGTCATCCTTAGCATGGGTTGACATCATGGAAGTTTTAGTATTGTGATTGTTGAATAAGAATAAATTATTTTGATGCAGAGGATCCTAGAAAAGAGAGAGTGGATGTTCAAAGACCTTGTAGCAACACGGATGGTTTTCAGCCCTCTATTAGTCAGTTATTGCTATAATAAAGCTGTATCACAAACAGCCCCCAAACTCAATGGCAAGTAACAATAAGTATTTACTTTTTACTCATGAGCCTGTGGCTGTGCTAGCTCTGCTGGACTCTCCTGTTGTTGGCTGGGTTTGGCTCCAGGCTGCAGGTCAAGTTTAAGTCTGCTCTGTGTGTTTCGCACTCTGGGAGCAGCAGCTACCCAGGGCAGACTCTTCTCATGATGGATGGCTAAGACCAGGAGGCCAAGCAAACTACAGGAGTACTTTTAAATCTCTGCTTGCATCATGACTGCTAACTCTTCATTGGCTGAAGCATGTTACCAGGAGGCCCAACCCCAAAGCAAGCTGGAATATACACCACCTGCTCTACTGGGAGGCACTGCAAAGTTGGATGGGAAAGGGTGTGACTGTGTATTTCACAGAAGCAATGAAGAGCTAGGAGCAATAATCCAGTCTTCTCTAGGCCTCTGTGCCAGAAGGATCAGCCGAAGAGACTGAAGGAACTGGGTTTGGGATAGATTCAATGAGGTCCCCAGCCCAGGTAATGCTGCTTCCGGTCTCAGCAGACAAAAAGTGACCCAGAGACCCAGAGGTGGAGAAAGGAGAATCCTGCTCCCCTGCCCACAGCCCCCATTTCTCCTCCGCAAACCAGAATGCAACTTGGCTATCTTGAGGGCTCCTGGCAGCAGGGGACAGCAAAGGGCATCTTGCTGTGCCTGACAGGGACCATGAGGGGCACCTGCTGCACAGGTGGCTGTTTCTCCCTTGCTGGCTGGTGAATGGCCATGTGGTGCCTGGAGTGGGAGGATGTGTTCTGAGCACTTACCTGTCCTCCCATTGCCGGGGACAAACCCAACAGCTGGGGAGACTGGTGGCATGGCTGAAGTCTTGCAGGCGGCTAGGCAGAGACCAGGACCAGTTGGGGATTGGGGGCTAATGTCAGCGGGGAGGCATTTGTATTTACAGGCTGGTGAAGTCTGGGGTGGCCAGGCTGCCGCTACAGTTCTACTCTAAAGATAGTTATTTAAAAGAAAAAAAAATGCATATGCTCTTTGACCCAGCAGTGCCACTTTTAAATTTAACCTACAGAAATACAACAGTGACCGAAAATATGTGTATAGAAGGATGTTCATTGTACTATAGCTTGTAACTTGACAAGACTAGAGACAACTTAAACATCCCTCATTAGGGGGTTAAATTCCTTCTGGGAATTCACGTAATGGGAGCCTAGGGCATGCCACCTTAGAAGGTCACAAACCGCAGGGACCACCATGGGGGTACCCGGGTGGAATTGTTTGCCCCAACTGCTTCCTTCCTGCCACTCAGGACCTGGGAACATAGCTCTAGACATGAGGTCAGCTCAGCCCACCACTGCCTGGGCCCACCTGGGCTGTGGGAACTTCCATGGGGCACTCACAAGGGACCTGGAAACTGGGTGTAAAAGGCAGGGTCTTTCTCTGGTTTCCAGAAGGGTGTCTGGCACTAGGCAGTGCCGTTGTGCCTCCAGTACTTATGCATGTGTGTTCAGTGGTAAAGAGCACGGGCTTTGGAACCAGACACCATATCAAGTCCTGGCACTGGGCTCTGAAGAGACAGAGAAGAAGACCACGCCCTCAAGACATCCCCACAGTGCAGGGAGTCAGTCACGGACCCTGACAAGTCAGGGTGACAAGTGCTATGACAAGATATACAAGGGCAGCAGCCAGAGCCACAGGTCACTGAGTGCCCCCATGGGCTGGACCTAAACTGTTTCTTATGCTCCCAACAGCCTTGTGACACATGTTCAGTAAAAGTTATCGTAACTGACCTGCATGTAACCAACTTACCAGGCTATTGGCTGCCCTCCAGTCCCAGGTCAGAAGACACTGATGCTGCCTACCAGAGCTGGTGGCTCAAGCTTCTGTAGCGTTCTTCACCTTACCCAAGCTCTGCTCCCACTGGCTGAATCAGGAGAGTCTGATCCCCAGAAGGTTTGGCCAATTTGTATTTATTGTTGTGATCATATAATTTAGCTAAATAAAACAAAAATCATGAAATCTGACTGCAAAAAAGAGAGAGAGAAAAAGTAATGTTTTGAGAAAAACTAAGTCCAATGCTTTGGAAATATGCAATAAAGATGAATTGCTAAAAATAAATCTGTTGATTTCGTGTGGGAGAGATTCTGGGAGGGAGGGGATAATAACAATGTGGAATTACAAATTCAAATTGCTTCATAAGTGTCCTTGCATTCCATTTAAAAAGAAAAAAAGAACTGGATATTTTTAGTGCTGCTCTGTGGGTACAGGCAAAACAGACAAAGCAGAACTCCAGCCAGAGGACTTGAACTCAAAGCAGCAGCTTTGGCCTATACTGATTGTTCTATGTTAGAACAAAATGTTTAAGGTACTTTTGACTCCATTTTTAATAACTGCCTTTCTTAGCCAATGTTTTGATTATCTAAACAACTACTTGGACCAATCAGGTTACCTAAGAGTTTTCTACTGGACTATTATGCCCATTTTACAGATAAGGAGAGTAAGCCTGGGAGAGACAAAGTGTCTTGTTCTAGGTCACACAGCCAAGAGGTCCTGGTATTGGAAACCAGGCTGAGTGGCTTCCCAGCCAGAATCCTCTGGTGGGCAAGTCTATTGAGTGTGAACTGGAAACCGAGTGTGAGGGTGTGGGTGTGAGAATGAGTGTGTGTGAGTATGTGTGTGTGTGTGTGTATGCACATGCACATGTTTCTGACATGGGCTCAGTGCCAGCCTGGCCCACCTGAAGTTTCCTTTTACAATTGTGCTCAGACACCAGCACTGGTCCCACCTGTGTGACCTCCATGCAGAGGCAGGTCTAGATAACCCAGGAAGAGCCTAAGGGATCTGGGCTCTAAGGAGCAGGCTTGCACAGAAGCGATCAGGACACAGCCCAGAAAGGCCCCCAGCTTGCCTGTCCTCCTGGTCCAATGAAGGCAGAAGGCGGTCAGCCCTACGAACTCCTACACCCTAAGGAGGGGCCCAGCCATGTTGGCAATCTCGAACCCCACCCCCTCCTCAACCACGATGAGGCTGCCCACCTGGGCCCACTAGGGACCAACACCTTCCCAGGTGGCAGCCTCACCCTTTCCTGAAGGCGGTGGGTGTAGCTTCTGTATGGGATACCTCCAGGCTCAAAGGACCCCAATTTGGAGCCCCTATACTCTGCTATTCTTCCTGAGAGCATGCAGGTCCCACGGCAAATTGGGATGGTGCGGGAAGAAAGCCAGGCAGGCTGGACTGAACTCACCACTGTCCACTCAGGGAAGCCTGGGCAACGTGGGCATTTGTCCTCCCCAAGGCTGTCTTCTCATCTGTTAAATGGGGGTGGCAGCACCCACCTTACGACAGGCAGGAAAGGCTCACCCTCAGACTACCTAGGTCCAAACTCGTGTTCTGACACTTGCCAGCTGTGTAAGCTTGGGCAGGTGACTTAACCACCCTGTGCTTTAGTTTTTCTCCTTTATAAAGTGGGGATGATAACAGTACCAATCTATTGGGCAGTTGTGAACATAAAATGAATTAGTACGTGTAAAAAACTTAGAATAAGGGTGCAGGACACAAAGAGCTATATCTGTCTGCTATTACCATCATTATAATCATTTTTAACCTTGTGGGTGAGCAGGAAATTAAATGGATCCAACATGATGCCCATAGGAGCCCAGGGCATCGTGGCTACCCCTCCCAGCCTAGGGAGAAAGTGGGGAAGACACAATGATGATAGACCTGGGAACTGCCCAGCCCCTGAACCAGCCTCTACTGTACTTTCTAGGGCATAAATGTCCTTCCCATGCTCCGTACTATCTGCTGTGAGCTCATTCCATGTCCTCTCCCTCATTTAGTCTAATAGCAGATCTCAGAAGTATTCTCTTTCCCATTTTCCAGACGAGGTAACTGAGAAAGTTTCCAGGGTGTTTTACTGCCCCTCAGAAGTTAGGATCCCAGAACATTCAAGTCAGAAAGACCCTGAGGGCTCATCCACCCCATGGGTGGTTTCATCTCCCATGCAGCTGGGGCTGACTGGTCTCAGAGGCTAGCTTGAGAAGGATTTGGAGGCTAGATGGGACCTGGGACAGAAAATGCTCTGTGATTGATTAGTGATGTCTTCCACGGAGGCAGTCGTGTTATGTGGAGATGTGCACCCTTGGTCAACCTGTTCTCATCCATCCCCCCTACTTAGTGTATGGCTTAGAGATGGGAGACACTTGCCCATGGTCTCAAAGAAGACAGTGCACAGTGGCGACAGACACTGCCCAGCCCAGGATCTGTCCCCTGCCTGGCACTGGGTCACTTCTGCTTTCCTGGGTAGATATTTACTTGGTGCTTCTACCATCTGTGGTCCTGGCTTCTAGGAATCAAGGAATTCAGAGAGGACTGAGGAGCCAGTGGGAGGCAGCCCCTGCCTCTGCCGCTGCTCCCGCCAGACCCAGAGGCGTCTCGTGTGCCCCCGTGGGCTCCCGCTCTGGAGGTATTTGTTATCCAGAAAATTCAGGAGCTGCCCCCAGGGAGACTTATGAGGAAAGCAGGTCTCTGATACACCATCCAGCTGTACTCGTCACCCAGGGTCACTGGGTGACCCAACAGGGTTGCTCCCACCGTTCTGCAAGCACGATGCAAATGTGTACCGCAGAAGATGCTGGCCAGGCAGCCAGAGCAAGCAGGAACACAGGAAATGCACATAAATGCACACACCGTTAAGCAAAGATTTGAAATTCATCTGTGTACACAGATACATATATAGTCACAGATACTCAATAACAGAGAACCCGGAGAATATAAAGTAACGAATACCCACACACACCTACCACTCTGAGTTAACAAATGTAGATGATTCAACACTTTTGCTTTAGACATTTTTAATAAAAGAACAGGTGTTGAAGATGTTTTTAATTGAAGCCCTTTTTTATACCCCTCTCCAGTACCATTCCCTTCCTTACACAGAAGCAACGACCACCAAGAATTTGGTATGCACCCTCCCAGTCCTTTTTTTTTTTTAAATTTGGTTGCACCAGGTCTTAGTTGCAGCAGGCGGGCTTCTCAGTTGTGGCATGTGAACTCTTGGTTGCGGCATGCATGTGGGATCTAGTTGCCTGACCAGGGATCAAACCCGGGCCCTGTGTTGGGAGCACGGAGTCTTAACCACTTCGCCACCAAGGAAGTCCCACAGTACGTTTTTTAAATCTACAAATAATACATAATATGATTGTCTTTTAAATTTTTACATAAGTGATGCCATATGTATTAATAATTCATTAATTCATCTCGTTTATTTTTCTGTATGGTGTGAGATAGGGTCTAATTTTATTTTTTTTCCATTTGGAAAGCTTCTCCAAACCCTAATTTTGAATAGCCCATCCTTTTCCCTTACAAATTTGTAATGCTTTTTGATCATACACCAAGGTCCCATATAACTTGGGTCTGTTTCTGGACTCTCTTTTCTGTTCCATAGATTTATTTGTCTACCTCTGTGCTAATAACTAAGATGTGTTCATTATCAAAGCTTTATAATAAATCTGGATTTTTAATGATTTATTTCTATTGAGGTAACATTGGTTTATAATGTTATATGTTTCACGTGTACAATGTTATATTGTATATTTGTTTCTGTATATCCAAAAGTGTGCTCACCCCCCAAAATTTAGCTTTCATCATCACAGTTGATCCTCTTTACCCATTTCACCCTCCCCCCAACCCCTTCTCCTCTAATAACCACTACTCTGTTCTCTGTATCCCTGTGTTGGTTTTTGTTTGGTTAGGTTTGTTCATTTATTTTTGTTTTTTGTTTGTTTTTTTTAACTTCACACATGAGTGAAATCATATGGTATTTGTCTTTCTCCATCTGACTTATTTCACTTAGCATAACACCCTAAAGGTCCATCTATTTTGTCAAAAATGGCAAGATTTCATCTTTTCTTTTTTATGATTGAGTAGTATTCTACTGTATAGATATACCACATCTTCTTTATCCATTCACCCGTTGATGGAAACCTAGGTTGCTTCCATATCTTGGCTATTGTAAATAGGGGTGCATATATCTTTTCAAATTTGTGTTTTCCTATTCTTTGGATAAATACCCAGAAGTGAGATAGCTGGATCATATGGTAGTTCTGCTCTTAATTTTTTGAGGAATGTCCAGACTGTTTTCCATAGCAGCGGCACCAATTTACATTCCTACCAACAGTGCCTGTGGGGTCTCATTTCTCTACATCCTTGCCAACACTTGTTGTTTCTTGCCTTTTTGATAATAGCCATTCTAAAAGGCATGCAGTGATATCTCACTGTGGTTTTGACTTGCATTTCCCTAATAATTAGTGATGTTGAACATCTTTTCATGTGCCTATTGGCCATCTGTGTGTCTTTGGGAAAATGTCTATCCGGTTCCTTTGCCGATTTTTTAATTGGGTTGTTTGGGTTTTGTTGTTGTTATTGTTGAGTTGTATAAGTTCTTCATATATTGTAGTTTGGATATTTACTCCTGGTCAAATATATCATTTGCAAATATCTTTTCTCATTCAATAGGTTGTCTTTTCATTTTGTTGATAGTTTGCTTTGCTGTGTAGAAGCTTTTTAGTTTGATGTAGTCCCATTTGTTTATTTTTGCTTTTGCTTCCCTTGCCTGAGGAGACATATCTAGAGACATAATGCTAAGACCAATGTCAAAGAGCATACTGTCTATGTTTTCTTCTAGGAGTCTTGTGGTTTCAGGTCTTACATTCAAGTCTTTAATCCATTTTGAGTTGATTTTTGTGTATGGTATGAGACAGTGGTCAAGTTTCATTTTTTTGCATGTGGCTGTCCAGTTGCCCCAACACCATTTATTGAAGAGACAATCCTTTCTTCATTGTATGTTTTTTTCTCCTTTACTGTCAATTAATTGGCCATATGTGCATGGGCTTGTTTCTGGGCTCTCAATTCTGTTCCATTGACCTATATATCTGTTTTTCTGCCAATACCATGCTGTTCTGTAAATCAGGGTACTTGTTAGGGTAGGACCCCTACCTTACTCTATCTCAGAATTGTCTTAGCTATTTGTGCACTTTCACATTTCTGTATGAATTTTAGAATCAGTTTAACAAGTTTAATGAGAAATCCTATTGAAATTTTAATTAAAATTACATTGATTTTATTAATTTTAAAATTAAGGTATTTATGATATCGAGTCTTCCTTTCCATAAACATAATACATATCTTCATTTATTTCTTATGTGCATGTGTGTGTTCTTCAATAATATTTTGTATTTTCTCCATTGAGAAACATCTTTTGTTAGTTGATTACTAGTGTTTATAGTTTCAAACCTATCTTTTTTCTGTTACATTTACATTTTAATTGGTTATGGCTGATGGATAAGCACACTATGGATTTTCTATGTTGATCTCATATCCAGCAACATCAATTCCTTTCCAGTTCCAACCAGAAAGATGGGGAGCTTTGGACTTGGTAATTTGCAAGGCCCAAGGCAGAATGCAGTGCAGGCTAGGTGTTTTGCTTTGTTTTTGCTTTTTGTTTTTTTGGCCGTGCTGCATGGCATGTGTGATATTAGTTCCCCGATCAGGGATCGAACCCACACCCCATGCAGAGTCTTAACCACTGGGCCGCCAGGGAAGTCCCTAGGCTAGGTGTTTAGAATATGGACTCGGCCATCTGACAGGTGAATGGGGTTTGAATCCTAGATCTGCCACTTACTAATTGGGTAAGTTACTTAATCTCTCTGGACTAATGATCACACCCATTCCCTGGGTTAGTTCAAGGAATAAGGCAGATAAAATGCATAAAAGTGCCTAGCACAGAGAAAGAACTGATGCTGGTTCTTGTAATTATTACTAACTGGCTTCTCCTGCATAACCGGGGAGATAATTATCCATAGTAAAATAAATCAATTCCTGACTCTATTCATCATGGAGAAGCTACACAGAGTTGCCAGTGTTTGAAGCAGCTTGATCACAAATTATCCCCCATAATCAGTGATGGCCCTAGTTACTGCTGATTTGGAGCTCACATTTGAAACCCATTTGTTTTCTCTGTCTGTGCCATTTTAATACATGGCCTCCCAATCAGACAGCAAATGGCCTGTCATTGACCGTTGATATGAGAAGCCTGGAGGACACCTGCCCATCTTTCTGACCCTGCCCCATGCCCCCACATCCTGAACCACTCTTGAGTAATTTGGTGAACATCAAGTGCTATAGACTGAATGTGCCCCCCGCCCCGAATTCATATGCTGAAATCCTAACCCCAATGTGATGGTATTTGAAGGTGGGGCCTTTGGGAGGTGATTAGGCCAAAAGGGTGAAGTCTTCATGAATGGGATTAGTGCCCTTATAAAAGAGCTTTCCAGAGAGCTCCCTCACCCCTTCTGCCATGTGACGACACAGTGAGAAGATGGCTATCTTTGACTCAGGAAGAGGTCTTCACCTGACACCGCATCTTCCAGCTCCTTGATCTTGGACTTATGGATTTCCAGAACTGTGAGAAATAAATTTCTGTTGTTTGTTAGCCTAGTATATGTCATTTTTGTTATAACAGCCCGAGTGAGCTAAGAGACCAACTCAGACCATCCCAAATATACCCTTCCAACAATTCATGTAGCTACTTCTTCATAATGTGGAAACAGACAAATGGGCAGACACGCAATAATATCAATTTTACTGATATTATTAGTAGTACCACTGCTCTTCCTAAGACACTCTAATAGACTATTTACACAGGGTTCAAGTCCAACATCTATGAAGCCCAATGCCCAGAAGAGAGCTGGACATTGGGTATGGTTGACAAAGCAAGAGAAATGCATCTGGGTGTGAGGCAGGGCTTGGTAAACACAGTCAAAGGAGAACCAGAGAGTACACCCAAAAAGGACTCCAGAAAGTCCCGTACTCCTTCAAGCTGTGGATAACGTTCACGCGCTTTGTTCATAGAATCCTACCCTGACCAAAGCCCCGGCTCCCAGGACTGCCCCCCAAGGGCTGTGGGAATTGCAACAATAGGATCTGATGTATCATTGCTGATGGCACTAAGAGAAGCGCTTTGTAGACACTATCCATTTAATCCTCCCAACAAACCACAAAGGAAGGAAATATCCCTGTAGAGAAAGCATACCTCAGGAAGGGGCGGGGCTAGGATGTGAATCCCAGAGCCACTCTGAGATTCTTAGTTTAGTTTTTGTTTTTTTCCAAATGAATGATTGCTATCATGCACTGCTAAGTATTACTCCAAGTTTAGCGAGTGCCTTCAGCTGGCCCTGCAAGTAGTGCCGCCGGGCTGCGGAGTTTTCTGCACTGCTGACTGTTTTCACCAGAACAAAGAGTATTTGACTGAGCTGATGAGTACTTCTGCTCAGCTGCTGGGTATGGGGGCAAGTCCTGAGCTCATCTGGGGGTGATCTGATCGCCCAGCCATGGCCAGGGCCCTGGCTCTAGCATTTCCCTTGGGGTGCCCCCCTGGCAGAACAACAACTTCCCAAACTCTGCACGGCAGCTGCTCTGACTTCATGGAAATAGCTGAGGCCGGCACACCTCACCCCTTCTTTCCCTGAGCTCCCAGGGAGGCTGAGACACAGCTGAGGCCTGGGTTGAGGTGGGAAGAGGACTCTGGGGCCCTGATCACAGAGTTCACCCTGGCAGAAGCTTTGGGGCTCAGGGACCTTCCCCCACCCCTTTAAAATCTGCCAGAGTCAATATTGCCACAGACAGCACCCTTGGCGATCAGAGGAAAGGGACTGAAAGAGTGAACTGCCAGGCAGATGCTCAAAGACCCCAAAGTCTCAGAAGCCATTGAGTCTACCACTCTAACCCATTGCACAGGTGGGGAGAGTGAAGCCCCAAATCAGCCTCTTTACAGAAATCTTATAGGATCTGCCCTTGGAGACATATATTAGCAGACCTTGCCCTCTCCTCCCTGGGAGGGGGCCTGAGAGGGTCCAGACACAGCTTATGCCCTCCATGCCCCACCCCCAATGCCTGTGCTTGACCTTCCCCTCCGGAATCGAACCACACACCCCAGATGCTAGAACTGGGGTCCCAGAGAACTCTGGATTCACCTCCCATACAACACTCTCTATGTACTCCTTTTAAAGTGATAACAAATCACTTGTCAATCTTTCCAAATTTATAACAAAGGTAGTATATGCTTTGCTAAATATAAACCTACCCTATGACCCAGCAATTCCACTCCTGGGTGTATGCCTGAGACATGAGTGCATATATCCACCAAAAGACCTGATACATGTGTTCATAGCATCCTTGTTCATAACAGGCCCAAACTGGAAACAACTAAATGCCATCAACAGGAGACTGGATCAGTGAGCTGTGGTGTATTTCTGTGACAGGGTACTATACAGCAATGAGAAGGGAATGAATGACTGGCACGTGCAACATGGATGAATCACATATTTATTATGTTGTACCAAGGAAGCCAGATGCAAAAGAGTACTTACTTCGTGAATATGAAGTTCAAGAACAAACAAAACTATTGGAGATGATAGAAGATAAGATAGTGACTACCTCTGGAGGTAACTGGGAAAACTGGGAAGGGGCAGAAGGGAACTTCCTGGGATGCTGGAGATGTCTACACCTTGATCTGGGTGTGGTTATGTGGGTATACATACATATGTAAAAAAGTTATCAAAACATACACGTATATACACACTTTATGTATGTTATGCCACATTCAAAAATAAAAAATTTTAGGGCTTCCCTGGTGGCGCAGTGGTTGAGAGTCCGCTTGCCGATGCAGGGGACACGGGTTCGTGCACCGGTCCGGGAAGATCCCACATGCCGCAGAGCGGCTGGGCCCGTGAGCCATGGCCGCTGGGCCTGCGCGTCCGGAGCCTGTGCTCCGCAATGGGAGAGGCCACAACAGTGAGAGGCCTGCAAACCGCAAAAAAATTAAAAAAAAAAAAAAAATTTTAAAGTATATATAAGCTGAAAAAAACACAAAAAGTACAGAATTCCTGTCAGGGAGTAACAAATAATTCAGTAATGCAGAGTCTAGGCTGTATGTAGAGGAGGCCACAGAATTAGGCAGTTGAGAAAGAATTTTTTTTCTTAATAAAATAGGAAAATATTTAAATACAATAGAATATACTTATTTCAATGCAAAAGCCAGCATCATGCTTTAAGGGAAAACATTAAAGGCATTCCCATTATAATGAAAAATAGGAGAAGTGTGTCTATTATCAACACTATTATTTAATATAGTTCTGGAGGTACCAGCCCACACAATTAGACAAGAAAAAGAAATGAGAAGTATAAAAATCAGAAAAAAGGAGGAAAATTGATCATTACTTACAGAATCAACTTAAAAACCATTATAAATAATAAGAGAACTCAGTGAGGTAGTGGGTGCAAAATTTATAACCTGAAATTAATAGCCTTTATAAATACAAAACAGCCAGTTAGAAGAGATAATGAAAGAGAAGTCCCTGTTTACAATAGCAGCAAAAAGATAGACTATTTAGAAATGAATTTCACAAAAATAAAATGTATAAGATTTATTAGAAACATACTTTAATAAATTGCTGAGGGGGACAAAAGAAGACCTGAACATTACTGTCATACATATATATATATATTCTGGTAAAATACCACTAGGAATTTTAAAAGAAGCAAGCTGATTCTGAACTCCTTATGGCAACATAAGTAAGGAAATTCTGAGAATTCTGAAAAAGAAGAGCAATGAGTGGGGAGTAGTCTTAACAGATATTAGAACATAGTATAAACCTACAATATTTTAAACAGTGTGTTATTGGTACATTTTAGACAGATGGATCAATAGAACAGAATAGGAAATTTGAAAGCGTATTTGTAGTGGGTAAAACTGTGTCCCCTCAAAAGATATGCTCAACTCCTAACCCCTAGTAGTGGGAGTATGATCTTATTGGAAATAGGGTCTTTGCAGATGTAATCAAGTTAAAATGAGGTCATACTGAATTAGGGTCATATTGGATTAGGCCTTAATCCAATGGCTGGTATCATTATAAGAAGAGGGAAATTTGGACATAAACACTGAGAGGAGAGGTCATGTAAAGACCAAGGTAGAGATTGGAGATATGCTGCCACAACCCTAGGAATGCCAAGGGTTGCTGGCAACTACCAGGAGCTAGGACAGACCAACTGGGTGGTTTGTTCCACCAGAGTCACCAGAGGGAGCCTGGCCCTGCTAACATCTTATTTATTTGTTTATTTATTTATTCATTTCTGGCTTCATTGGGTCTTCACTGCTGCACGCAGGCTTTCTTTAGTTGTGGCGAGTGGGGGCTACTCTTCATTGTAGTGCGTGGGCTTCTCATGGAGGTGGCTTCTCTTGTGGGCTCTAGGCACGCGGGCTTCAGTAGTTGTGGCACACGGGCTCTAGAGCACAGGCTCAGTAGTTGTGGCGCACGGGCTTAGTTCCTCCGCGGCATGTGGGATCTTCCTGGACCAGGGCTCGAACCTGTGTCCCCTGCATTGACAGGCGGATTCTTAACCACTGTGCTACCAGGGAAACCCCCTGCCAACATCTTGATTTTAGACTTCTAGCCTTCAGAACTTTGAGAGAAAAAGTTTCTGCTGCTTTAACTTACCCAGTTTGTGCTAATTTGTTACAGCAGCCCTGGGAAACTAATACAGTAGCTAAATGCCTACAGAAATTTAGTATATGACAAATGTAACGTTGCTAATCAATAACAAAAAGATGAATTATTCAATAAATAGCACTGGGACAATAAGATAGCCATCCAGAGAAACAGCTGAAACCCTACCTCACACCATACACCAAAGCAAATTCTAGAATGAATAAAACCTGGGAGTAATTTCAAAAGGATTCTTAGAGTAAGGAAAGCCTTTAAAAGTATAATTTGAAAAAATGAATCCATAAATGACAAACTTGATAAATTTGGCCACACAAAAGGTTTTAATTCTTCATGAAAAATAATATAAACAAAGTCAAAAGATATATAGATAGATAGATAGATAGATACAGATATAGATAGATATAATAGACATATCATATGCTATTGACAAGGGCCTGATATTCTTGCTATTTTAAGAGTTCTTACTTATCAGGGAGAAAAAAAAAACAACCTAATTAAAAACAGGAAAAGTGTATAAACAAACAGTTCCCAGGAAAAGAAATGTAAATGATTCTTAGTCTTATGAAAACACGGTCAACCTCCCTGTAGCAGGAGAAATGAAATTACAGCTACTAGATATCATTTTATATCTAACAGATTGACAAAGATCAAAAAGTTTGATAACATGCTGTGTTGGCAAGGGCGTGGGAAACAGGCATTCTCATTCATTGCAAGTGGGAGGGCAAATTGGTACAACCTCCCTGAAGAGTGATTCGGCAATATGTAAGAAAATTAAAATTCTACATACCCTTTAACCCAGCCATTCCATTTCTAGGAATTCACCATACAGATACACTTGTATATGTGCAAGTTGATGTATAGATGTGGCTATTTATTGCAGGTTTGCTTATAATAACAATAGATTGGAAACAGCCTAATTTCCCATCAGTAGGGCACTAGTGAAATGAATTATGGAACATCTATTTGGTGAAATACTATGGACTGTTTTTTGTGGGGTTTTTTGTTTGTTGCTTGTTTTTCACAGAGGCTTTTGGGATCTTAGCTCCCCGACCAGGGACGGAGCCCGGGCTCTGGCAGTGAAAGCGCCAAGTCCTAACCACTGGACTGCCAGAGAATTCCCTGGACTGCTTTAAAAGAACGGAACAGTTTTACATTTACAATGTGGAAAAATCTCTGTGATATGTAGTTAAGGGCAGAGAGAAAACAAAGTGCAGAACAACGTGGACAAAACAATACCATCCGTGGGAAAACTATTTTCTAGATGTGTTTTCATAGGCATAGAATATCTCTGAACAGATAACCATGAAACCGGTAACAAAGGCTGCCTTTAAGTGAGGAACTAAGATGCTGAAGTTTGGAAACGGCATACTTAATACCTTCCAATACAATGTGCAGTGTTAATCATTCCAAAAATTCCAAACATATTAAACACAAGAAGATCATAAAGAAAGCAAAAACAGTGAAAGTTTTCATTTGAGATCTGAGTTTAAATGTCAGCTCCACCACTTTCCTGGACTAGTTATTTCAGCTCTTAAACCTTAGCTTCCCCCATCTGTAAAGTGGGAATAATACATAATATCATCCACCTCAAGGATGTGGGGGGTGGGAGGAGGGGTGGAGAGAGAGAGAGAAAGCAAACGTGGCAAAAGGTTAGCAACTGGTGACTCTAGGAAGGTTATATGGGCGTTCGTTGTATTATTGTATTACTACTTCTTCCCGTGATTTTGAAATTTTTTCAAAATAAAAAGTTTTTGGTTTTTATTTTTTGCTGATAGTGTGTCCCACCCCAGACTCTATTAAATCAGAATCTCTAGAGGTAAAGCTGGTGAGCCAACCTTTTCTCCCAAGCCAGCTGTATTCTGAGAACCACTGGACCAGCACAAACCTGCGGTGACTGGGGCACCCCAGCATCTCACTGCAGGCTGCTTTCCTCCCTCCGTGGGGCGCAGGTAAGGTGGGCACGTGCAGGACTGGGAATCAGGGTCTGGGGGCAGAGACTAGCTCCTCCTGGTTATCTTGGGGGAAAGGGGCCCTGCACTTTCCTGCTCTGGGATTGGGGGAGAGGAGGGGAGCCCAGTGCCAAGTCCCGCTTCCCACCCACCACCAGGGCTCTCTCCGCGTGGCCTGTGCCGGGACACGCAGGGAACCCCAGCCCTGGCAGAGCCCCTATCAGATAAGGCCGCCTCCCCTGCGCTGGCAGTCCTCGGAGCCGGAGCCGGAGAGAAGTTTACGTAATGTAAGCCTGTTGTTGATGGAAAACAAACGCACAAGCGGGCATTTCCTGGCCTGCTCAGAGCCGCGGGGGCCCCAGACGCTGGCTCACCCCAGAGCGGCTCCGTCCTGACAGCTCCCCCGGGGCCTCGGGTGAAACTCTGGGGGTCCAATGTGCTGGAAGCCCGACTCTCAGGAGGCCACCCGTAGCCCCTGCCCCCAAGCCCAAGCTACCCTGCACATGAGCCCAACATGCAGGAGGCGTTTAATTAATGCTTGTTCTTAACCTCTCTCCTGCGTGCGGGCCCTAGCATCAGCCTGGGCCTCCCGAGGACCCAACTCCAAGCCCTGTCCCCGCCCCAGCCTGGAGCCCAGGTGGGGCCCATCCAGGCATCCATCAGCACCACTCCGTTGAGTGCCCGTTCCATGCCTGGCCCTGTTCTGGGGCAGCACGGGTGATGGAGATATGGGAACCAGGAAAGAACTGAGAATGGGCATAGCTAGCAGGAAATTAGGGGGGAAATTTCATCTATACATGGTGCCTCCTCCCTTGCTTTTAAAAGTAAGGAGAGCTAAGGCAGACCTTCACGGAGCTGTTGGAAAAAAGAAATGAGACAGCTGAGGGGGTCTTTTACCCACTCCCCATCCCCTCCCCATCTTTGCCTGGAGGGAGGCAGACGACCAAAGTTCAAATCCCAGCTCCATGATCTCATCACCTTATGCCCAAGTCTCTTTATCTACGAAATAGGGCTAATTCTTGTGCCAACCTCAAGTATTGAGAATTAAATGAGACATTTTGAGGATTCAATGTGGTAATGACTATAAAAACTTTTTTTTTTTTTTTTGGCCAAGCCGCGCGGCTTGCAGGATCTCCGTTCCCCTACCAGGGATTAAATCTGGGTCTCACTTTGTGACCACCTAGAGGGGTGGGATAGGGAGGGCGGGAGGGAGATGCAAGAGGGAGGGGATATGGGGATATATGTATACGTATAGCTGACTTACTTTGTTATACAGCAGAAACTAACACACCATTGTAAAGCAATTATACCCCAATAAAGATGTTAAAATAAAAAAAAAATCTGGGTCTCAGCAGTGAAAGCCCAGAATCCTAACCACTAGGCCACCAGGGAACTCCCTAAAACTTCAAAATCATAACTATCGTAATGTGAGGCACAAAATATCACACAGAAACTTGTCACTATAGATATAAATATATTAGGCCCACCTTCCCTTTCCATCTCAACACAGATATCTGCCTTTCAAGGTGGGCTTTCCTGACCCCCACCATGGGTCAGGTGCCCCAGTTACATTCCCTTCCAAGTCCCCCTTCATCCACTCCTTCTGGCAGCCTTCCTCACCCATGTCACCACCCAGATGTGTGTCTTCCCTGTCAGACTGTTCACTCATTTTGTGCCAGGCTCTGTGCTGGCCCCGGGCACCCAGAGGTAAATCACATTCTGGCCCTGTCCTCTAAGGGGACTCAGCCTGAAGGGTAGAGATAGATGTTTACAGAGAGCAAGGAATCACTATGAGAATATTATAAGAATTACAAAGGCTTATGTGGGCACAGTGCTGGCATGCTAGCTGACACACAGTAGGTACACCCCGAAACCATAATTACATAAAATGATGCTGTTTAACAGTGGAAAGACCTGGAGTCGAATGCTGGCTCTGCCACTTGCTTGCTGTGTAAACCTCGGGCAAGGCACTTTCTCTGGACCACAATTTCTCCATTTATCAGGGGAGATGCTAACATTAAATCCCCACCTTAAGGCCCTGGTGGAATTCAAACAAGCTGATGCATGTGGAAGCACTTTCTATCAGAGGTTAACCTTATCAGCTACAAACTATCATGCCAAGGCCAGTATGGGGAATACAGCCTCGGACAAAGACTTTGGTATCAGGCCTGGTTTCAGCACCCAGCCTGGACACCCCCTTGTTTTGCAACCTATGGCTAACGGCTCAGCCTCAGTTTCCTCATCTGTAAAGCAAGGATAGCAGTGTGTACCTCCTAGGATGCCGTGAGGAGCTGAGGAGATCACAATGATAAAAGTTAATATTTGTTGCACATTTAATCAATGCCAGACAGGGTTTTTAAGTGATTTTTGTAAGTTAACTCATCTACCGTCATTTTACAGCTGGGAAAATTGAGGCAGGGAGATTTTAAGACCTTGCCCAAGGTCACACAGCTGGGAAGTGTTGCTGGGAAATAATCCTGGCAGTCTGGCTGTCACTGGAGCCCAAGGTCCTAACCACCCTGCCTCACTGCCTCCCGGGAACCTGTTTAAAGAGCTTAGAAATGCCACACAGTCAGGCCTCAGCAAACAGTAGCCATTATTATGATTCTATTAATCATCATGATATCATCATGATTTCATCACGGTCTTAATTACTCATCAGTCCCTCCTCAGAGCAGGGCAAGCTGAAGCGCTTTGGGCCTGAGTGGGTGCCAGCTGAGAGCTGGTGCCATGAGCCCAAAATGTGGGCAAAGCTTTCTTTCCTTGTCACACCCAGTGAGAGTCAGCGCATGGGGTGGTGGGGCAGGTGGGCCCAGCACTGGGGCTGGCCCCCGGTGAGCATGGATGTCACAGGTGGCCCTCTTTGCCCAGCCTGATGCTGGACACCCACCTGGCTCCTGGAACAGGGCAGGGCCGGGCTGGAGAGGCCGGGGCAGACACTGGGCCTTTTGTGTCCTACTCCCCATGCAGCCCAGCCCAGAAACCCATCCCCACCCCTGCCCCAGGCTGGGCACAAGGTGTGCAGTGCCCTCCTGGAAGAGGAAAGAATTCAGGCTGGAGTTGGGAGTCCAGCCAGTACCCTGGCTCCACTGCCTTCTGGCTGAGGTCCTTGGTCCAGTCCCTCCCTGCTCTAGGCCTGGTTTCCTCATCTCCAAGGAGAGGCATAGGGAGCTGGACTCAGTACAGGTAGGGCTTAGGGAAGGGGGAGGAAAGGAAAGTAGTGGTCCTGAGGGGCTGCAGTAAGGGAACAGGGCAGGGGCCTGGCCACCCCTCTGTTGAGTGCAAACATGGTTAGTTTTTCACCCCCTCCTCAGACAGGCCCAGATCACCCTCAGCCTGCCCCCCAATCTGCAGCACACACACACACACCACCTTGAACACCTGTGTTCACCTGAGCTCTCATCCCTGTGCGAACACACAGACTTAAACACACCCTTGAACAAAGACACACATGCCTGATCACACACACACACACACACACACACACACCCTTGATCACAGACATATACAGACACACACTCCTAGTCATAGACACACATGGACAAACACCCCTGAACACAGACTCACACACGGACACACACACCTGATCACAGACACACACATCTCAACAAAGACATAGACGGCCCCAAATTAACATACACACCAACACGACTACACACACAGATACACTGACATCCAAACACACCTCCCTCCAACCCACACCCACCACACCTCAGTACACACCCCACACCCTGCCTACCCATCACACACCAGGCAGACGGGCTTCAGTCCTCGTTCGTGGAGGCCACTGGCGGGGGACGGCAGGGGGCCGAGTGAGCCCCCCAGGGAGCCCAGGATGGGTGCCTGGAATTGCACCTTCTCTTCCCTTCCCATACTTGGGGAGTCCCTCAGGCTTGAGCCCAGCACCTCTGCCCAGAGGCCCGCAGGAATGAGCCTAAAGGAAAGGAGGGCATTTGGGGGGACCTACTGTGTGCCGATCCCTGTGCTGTATGCTTCCATGCTGTCACAGCCCCTTGACTCTGCCTAACGCAGCGCCTGGCACACGTTAGGGACTCCAAAGCAGAAGCTGAGGAAAGCGTCCAGAGGCCCGAATAGAATAGATGTCGGTCTCTGACCTCCCTGCGGGGCATTTCAACAGTGCAGACCCCACCGGGACAATGCCGCGGTGCACCGCCAGGCGGCGCCCTCCGCCAGGCCCCTGCGGGGGCTCCGACTCCCCACACCCGGCTTCCCTCTGCCAGTTTGCGCTGTGCCAGGGCGGCTCCCCCGGGAGCTTCGCTAGGTCCCCGCGGGCGCCCCCGCAGGATGTCTCGGCTCCTCACCCTGCCGGATCTGACCTCAGCTCCGGCTTCCGCCCCCTCCCCAGTCCCCAGGGGCCTCCTCTGACAGCTCCGGGCTCGCAGCCGCCCCCTGTGCCCGGAACTGCCCGCAAGCCCAGCCCCACCCCAGGCTCTGTCTGAGAACTTCTGAGGCCGTCCCACAGTGCAGCCTCCTCCCTCGCCTCTTCTCTTGGAGCAAAGACTCATAAAGGTGCCTGAAGTGAAAGACCCAACTGAATTGAATAAAGAGCAACAGCTCCCTCGAGCAGAGCAGAGCATCCTACGGGCCAGGCACTCTGAGTTATATCCTTCAGAGTTCACAAAACTCTATGAAGTAGGTGTTACCATTACCTTCAGAGAGGTTAAGTAATTTGCCCAGGAGCCCAGGAGCAGTAACTAGCAGCAGAGTTTAGGGCCAAAGCTCTAAAGGCAAGATTCTCAGCCACAGTGAAGGTTCATGCTGACATTTATTCTCTCCAGGACCTAGGAAATATTTTTTAAGGACCCACCATCTGCCAGGCACTGTGCTGGGTATAATATAAAGAAGAACACAGGGATACTGACTCATAGAGCTTACAGTGGCAGGAAAGAGAGTAAAATAGTCCCTAAATATGCACCTACAGATTCATCATTAATTTGCTCAATTGCTAAAGATATGTTACTAGGGACCCTGTGCCCAGCAGTGTGCTGCCAGTGCTGACCTAGGCAGGAAGAGGCCAGCCTCGAGTGGCCCTGTTGCAGGGTGGAGGTGAGTGGGGACAAGCAGACAATTACTGCCCTGTGTGGTGAGTTCACTCTGAAGGACACAGTTACAGCACAGTCAGGAGCGAAGAAGGCTAAGCAGGAAAGGCTCCAAAAAGGAAGGGGCTTCTGAGCAGGAGTTTTTGAGGAGAGAAGGGGGGTAGGACCCCCATGCAGAGGGCCCACCCAGCATATAAATCGTGGATGAGTTTGGTGTGCTTGGCTAGCATTAAGCCCAGAGATGGTCCCGAGTCCTGCACCAGAGAGGTGGACAGAGACCAGACTGTGACTGAGTCTCACACACCAGCTTAAGGACCAACTTGCCCAGGAGGGATGGGAAACCCAAAGCAATGAGTAAATGGCCCAGATCCCTTTCATGCCTCCGTCATGTGACTCAGAGGCCCCTGATGGGACGGATGGGCCAGCACTTTGATGTCTTAGAGGCATCAAAAACTTGACAAGTCCAAACCCCAAATCCCTGGTCATTTTCCCCCATCCTCTTGCCAATGACTTTTCCCACTGCATCGAAGGGTCCCACCAGCCGCCCAGTTGTGGCTCTGCCCCCTCTTCGCTCTCCCTCCCCATAGCCAGCCCACCTCCTCTGCTCCCACGCAGTCGGGTGCCCCATCATTTGAGTGACCGCACATTTGTCTCTGTCCCCAACTGCCCTGATTCATCTTTTCCAGTTTCCTGGTGCTCTTGGAATAAAGATACAGGCAAGCTGCCTGGAAAGCCCATGGCCATGTCTCCAGCCCCAACTCCCACCATTCTGGCCCTTGCTCTGAAATCTCCAGTCATACTAGCTACCTTTGAGTGCTTCGGACCTACTGGGCTCAGGGCCTTTGCACATGCTGTTACTCTTTCTTCTCCCCCTCCCCCTCCCACTTGCTGAGTTAATTCCCACTCACTTATCTGATCTCTCAGGGACACCTTCCTCCAGGGAGTTGTCCTTTCCCTCACCTGTGTGTATGGTCTCACATACACCTTATCACATACATCATTAGTTACTTTTGAGGCTATTTGACAGTTGTATCCCCCACAAGACTCCGAGTTCCATAAGGGCAGGGACCGTCTTATTCACTGGTATCCCCGGTGACCAGCACAGGACATAGCTCTCAATAAATGTCCTTTAGCAAGATGAACTTCTGCTGCTTACTGGCTGGGTACCCTTAGGTTAGTCCCTTCCCCTCTCTGAGCTTACACAGCTCATCCCTAAAATGAAGGGGCCAGGTGGGTAATCCTCAACTCAGGCTGCCTATCAGAATCCCTGATTTTAAAAAGATGCACAGGTAATCCTCCTCCTCATCATCGAACTGGGAGTGGAGAGTGGGTGGAGGTGTGGCTGTTACAAGAATGAGTGAACACTGATCCCTATAGAAGCTGGGTAATGAGTACACAGGGGTTCATTGTACTTTTCTGTTTACTTCATCGATGTTTGAAATTTTCCATAATAGAAAGCTTTGTGTAAGATACACCAACCTGGGCTCCCCCGCAGTGTGGGTATTTTAGAAACGCTGCTGGTTCTGAGGAAGCTAGTTCTGAAGCACAGGTCTGGCTAAAGGCTCTCCAAGGCAGCTTCCATTGCCAAAGAATTTTCGGTGATTCTCTCCTGCCCACATGAGTGCTGCTCACTGGTGGAAAAATCCTACACCCTGAGCACCCTTCTGCCCTCTCCCTGGATCCCCCTGTGGCCTCAAACACTTCCAGGTCAGTCACCTGATCTTCCAACTCAAAAAGTTTCCCAAAACATCCACCGCTGTTAGGACTCTCTTCTGGGCACCCTCTGCCTCTGGAACCTCCAGTGCAGCGGCACAAGGACCCCAGGACGCGCCGGAATTGTCCAAGTGCCCCCAGCCACAGTGCCTGGCACGGTGGATGGATGGATAGGTGCTAGCTGAATTTCTAGAACTGCAATGAAAATCTCTTTGTGGCCCCCAAGCTGTGTGATCCTGAGCGAATGACCCCTCCTTGGCTTCCTTCTCTGTGAAGTGGAATGACACTCCCTGCCTCATGATGCTGTGGGAAGGGCTCAGTGAGATAATGAGCATGAAGGCATGGCAAGTTGCGTAGGACTTCCAGCCCATGCAGAGCCGGACTCTCCTTCCTTGGGGCTCCTGTAAGCCCCCGGGCTTCCCTCATGCTGACCATCTGGCTGTTGACGCATCTCCCAGAAAGCCTGGGAGCCAGAGGGAGGGGCTGTTGGCCAAATTATCTCCACGTCCCCAGACCTCGATGCCCAGCACTAGGCCATGGAGAAAGGGAGGAAGAGAGGAGGGGGAAGATGGAAAGGAAGGTATGAAGGGCCCACTGGCCCTCCTAGAGTCCCCAGGGGCCAGAGGGTCCAGGGCGGCCCCTCCCTGGGGCCTCAGCTGGCGGATGAAGCCTGGAGGTGTTCACTCTTGCCAGCAGAACACACAAGCCGTAGCGGCCAACACTTCCTCTCCAGGAAGCCGGTTCTGCCCTGTGGGACTCCGACCTGACTACAGGGTGGGGAAGGGGGCCTGCTTGCTTGTATGCTGGGCCTGCAGCCCAGGAAAGAACAGGGAGATCAGAGGCATCTCCCCAAGGCCCCCAGGGCCAAGCTCCAGCTGCTTTTCAAGGCTGTTCATGAGCTGAACCTGACCCACCTCCACAGGACCATCCCCAGCCATTCAATTACTCTCCACTCCCCACTGTTCTCTGTATCCTCTCGCCTGTGCCCAGGCTGTGTCCTCGCCAGGAATTCTCACCCTGCTCCCCTCCCCCACCCAGTCACCTTTGGTTCATCCAAGATCCCAACTCACATAACATCTCCTTGGAGTCTCTCCCAACTTCTTGAGACAATTCCGCACCCCTCCCCTGTAGCTCCCCTCATATTTAGTCAAACATGAATATAGCATGTATACATTCTCTCATGGAATCCTAACAATCCTCCTACAAGGCAGATAGCGTTGGCCCCATTTTACAGATTAAGATACCGAGGTTCAGAGTGGCTAAGTACCTTGCCAAAATTCTTGCAAGGCAGAGAGGACTGTGGAAGGTCTCTTCCATCTGCCCCAGGCCTCCCCTCTCTAGGGAAAAAGAGACTTCATAGGATGAGACAGGGCAGGGGACAGTCACTGTCAAAACCTCAGCCCCTGCAAACTGCCTAATGCCAGGCCTGGGTATAGGTCCCCAGAACCAGGAGGCTCTCCATGTTCACAGCAGGTTGGAGACCAAAAGGTTTTGGTGATGGTCCCTTGGTCCCCTCTGGAGCCAGCATGCAGGGAGGTGGCAACACTGCCCCAGAGTCTCAGGTAGCAGTGATGACAGCATCTTCTCCCTCCCTCCCATCACCAGGGGACAGAGCTGGGCTGGCAGCCTAAGCCCAGCCTCAGCCCCTGCCCCACCGAGCACCTGCTTTCCAGTCTGAGTCTCTGTTTATTTCTGCTGTCCTTGTGGTGCCACCTTCTCCCACTCTGAGTGTCACTCTTCACCAGTTCCAAACGACCATCTCTATTCCTCTCCCTCTGTCTCTCTGTCAAGGTCTCTCTCAGCCTCTGAGTCTGTCCCAGGATCTCCCTTTATCTCTGAGTGTTCTCAGTCTCCATCTGCTTTGCTCTCCATCTTGTCATCTCTCCATCTGTGACTTTGACTCTGTCTCTTAACCTGGATCCCTGGCTCTTGTCTCTCTGCCTCTTCACTGCTCTGTGGCTGTTCTCTCTCTTTCCATCTCTCTTTCCCAGTCTACTGCGGATCTGCCTCGCCGCCTCTCTGCCCTGGATCTTTGTCCCCATTGTCATCTCTCTCTGTCTCTGCGTCTGTGCATATCTTTGTCACTGTCCCTTTCTGCCTCTGTGTCTCACTCTTGCTCTGCCCCTCTCCCCATCTCCCCGTCTTCGTCACTCTCTCTGAGTGTCTCACTCTGTGTGTGGTGCTCTCAGTCTGGACTCAGGGGAGAGCAGTGCCTTCTCCACAGCACCCCCCCGTCCCTGGCCCAACAGCAGGCCCTGCTTCCAAAGTTGCTCCCATGTAGAGGGGAGGGGACCCCTGGGCGTCATTCCAGGGCCTGCTCCCTCTGGGTGGCAGTGCTGACAGACAAGATAGGGATCGGACTCAGGTCTGTCCAGGCCTGAGCAAGGGGCACAGCCGGGTTACGTGGGGGCGTCTGGGTGCCTGCAAATGTTTGCACGTGTGCACATCTGGGTTTGTATGCGGGTCTCCCTGAGTGGGGTGCTCTGGGTGTCTGTCTGGATATATCTGTGAGCGTCTGGGCCTGTTTATGTCTGTCTGCTAGATTTGTGCACGTGCGTCTTTGTGTGGGGCTGTCTGGGTGTGAGCACATTAGCCTGTGGGTCTATCCATGCATTAGAGCCTCAAGAGTGTACCTGTGTCTGTGGGTCCCTGGGAGTACCTGGAGTCGGGCTGTATCTGTGTGGCTGTCCACGGGCCAGGCCCTCTGCTTGCATTCTCTTACCTAGTCATCAAGGAGGTGTAGATTCTGTTACCCTATTTGACAGATAGAATAAGTTGAGGCTCTTAACCCACATGCTTGGATGTGTGACTACGAATGTGTCTGCCTGAGGTTGAGAGCTTGGCATCTGGAGACAGACCTGGTTCAAACGCTGGCTCCTCCACCACTAGCTGCCTGACCCCAGGCAAGGTGCTTAATCTTGGGCAATCCTGAATTCATTCAGCAAAAATGTATCAAAATCAAAACCAGACAGAACTAATCCACGGCGCTACAAGTCAGAATGGGAACTACCTTGGGAGGGGTTGACAGGGAGGGGGCCCAAGGGAGACTTCGGGGTGCTATAAATGTCCTGTATCTTGATCTGGGTGGTGGTTACATGGGTGTGTTCATTTGGAAAACAGCAATCAAGCTGTTCATTTCAGAAATGCGCCCTTTATGCACATTATACATCAATATAAAAGTTTAGGGCTTCCCTGGTGGTGCAGTGGTTGAGAATCTGCCTGCTAATGCAGGGGACATGGGTTTGAGCCCTGGTCTGGGAAGATCCCACATGCTGCGGAGCAACTAGGCCCCTGAGCCACAGCTACTGAGCCTGCGCGTCTGGAGCCCATGCTCTGCAACAAAAGAGGCCGCGACAGTGAGAGGCCCGCACACGGCGATGAAGAGTGGCCCCCGCTCGCCGCAATTAGAGAAAGCCCTCGCATAGAAACGAAGACCCAACACAGCCAAAAATAAATAAATAAATAAATCTAAATAGTGAAAACATTAAATAAAGGAAGTCAAGGTACCTCAGTGAATTTCAGAGTGAAAAAAAAAAGTTTACAAAAAATTTATTGAGCTCCTACTATTTGCCAGGCATTAAATAGCAATAGAAACAATAGTGTTTTGTGTGTGTGTGTGTGTGTGTGTGTGTGTGTTTAACATTTCAGAAAGTGAGTCGCTTGCTTCAGGCTTTACATACTTTCAACCCATTCCTGTCCTACTCCCTTTCCCCACATGGTCCCAATCATGACGGCAGGAGGAGGAAGGGAGAGAGTCCGCAGTCCTGGGCTGGATTGCTGCCCTGCCCAATCTTGCCTGCCTGTTTTCTCCTCAAAGCAGCTATGATCTTCCCTCTGGGTTTTCAAATTGGGGAGCCACCGTGGGGCATTTTGCTAGACGACGGCTGGCATTCGATCAAGCTGGTAACAGAGTACCCTGCAGTAGGGCTCAGGGCAAGAAATGAGGGGTGTAAGATGCTCAGTGGACAGACGTCACACCTGCTTGATGCATCCAGCAATGACAGGCAGTGCCTGGATACACACATTCCTGCTCTCCACCTGCAAGGTCCTGACGTGTCACTTGTCATTCCATAAAATATATTGAGCTCCTCCGCTGGGCCCTTCGACACACCTCACTTCACCCTCACTACAACTGTCATATAAAGGTCACGACTGTCACCTTCCAGCTGAGGAAACGGGCCTGGAGAGGTGAAATGACTTCCTTCAGCTCACAATGCTCAACGGTAGAGATTCCAACCTCATTCTGCCTGGCTCTCATCCTCCATCCTCTCTGGATACATCTTTTCTCTGGGTTTCTGAGATTACCTGAAGCTTTAGTAAAGGAACCAAATTCATTTGGTTTTGCCCTCTTGGAAGATTTTGAAATTTTGTGTCTTATATTAGGAAAACTAGAGCTTACGCTGCCCTTTGGTGACAGCATTCACTCCTCATGGGGAAAGGCCTCCCTCATTGCCTGACATACCCTTCCAGCCCAGAGAAGAGCAGAAGAGGCAGGTGTAATGACCTCTGAGCTTTGTCAAAGGATCCAGCAGGGCGTGCTTATTTAATATTTGAAAGAACACATGCATGAATGAATGGTATTTTGCTTCCATGCTCCCCACTTAGCACATAGCACACGTGCTAAGATGATCTCTTGTCTGTCTCTGCCTCCACTCTAAATTCCTTAAGGGCAGGGACTGTGTCTACTTCATCTCTGGATCCCAACAAGCAGCCCAAAGTCTGGCACAAAAGAGGGTCCCCGCAAATATTATAAATAATTATAAATTATTATAAATAAATATTATAAATAGGGGAAGACCTTGGAATTGATCTCTGGGCTTCAGTAAGACTCTTAAGTCCTGTGAATTTGGCACACCTCTAAACAGCAGTGGCACCAGCTAGTTTCAGTAAGTGGTTTTATTACTGGTTAGATTTTACAAATTCTGATATTTGAACAGACTTCCACCTTAAAATTCTAAAACAACAAAGCGACTGTTGGAGGGGGTTTGATTTTTTTCCTTTTTTTTTCTTTTTTAGGACTATTCAAAGTAACAAACTTTTTTTTTTTTTTTTTTTTTTTTACATTTTTGCTCTGGTCATAAATATACAGAGAGAAAAAGAGGGAGAGAAAAATGAACAAGTCATCCAAAGTATGGAGATAAAACAGTATTCCTAAGGCACGTGGCAGTCTTTGAAAATACAGAAGCTCTAGCCAACTTAAATTATTTGTTGTTTTTCCTCGCTCAGTCCACAAAACTGTACAGTGACACAAATGTTGTGTTGCAGATAGATCTTCCAAGTAATTCCAGTCCACACCGCTGTGTCAGCAAGGGGCGTAGTTATTTTCTTCCTCATTTTCCAGGCGAGATCCTAAAATGTGGTTAGTTAGTTGCTCAAAGCCTCTATTTTAAAATACACTTGGAATTCAACTAAAGATAATTTCTTTTTTAAAGAAATTGTGGGGCGGGGGCAGGGGACCGAGAATCATTAGAAAAGGTTGGTAAGAGTCGTTTGCGAGGGGCTGTGAGGCTCGTGGCCCTCCAGGTTGCCAGGCACAGAAGTTAAGACGGACGTCACAGTCGGCAGGGTGGGGCTAGTCAAGTCTGTGAGGGTGGTGGGCGTGCTGGAGGGGCTGAGCGAGGCGTTGGACAGCTCCGAGGCCGGTCCCGAAGGCGTCCCCGTCTGCAGTGCCGCCTCCGTCGACTTGTCCACGCCAGTGTTTTCCTGCCGTAAAAGGTTGCGCCTGAACTTGGCCCGGGCGTTCTGAAACCAGACCTGCGTGGGGGAGAGGGAAGGGCTGGTCAGAGGAAGGCGGGCAGGACGAGGAGAAGAAAGGCAGAGAATGCCCCCGGACTGTTTAACTCAGAGATGCCAATCGGTGTTATGCCGGAATGTGGGGGGGGGGGGGCGGTGTGGGTGGGCGTGCATTAAAAAGTTGGGCTGGCAATATATTGTTTTGTATTTTTATTGTTAATACAATAAAAATGTCCTTTCCTCGAATTGCCTCTTACTGGGTTTCCCCTTCTGTTAGAAGTTTCTCAAGTATTGTAGCCACTAGCCACATGTGGCCACCCAGCACTTGAAATGTGGCTAGCCCCAAGATGGCCGGTCTATAGGTGAGAACCACATCAGATTTGAAGGAAGTAGAATATCTCGATGGTAATTTTTATTTTGATTACATGTTGAAATGACAACATATTGGACATATTGGGCCAAACAGGATATATCCTTAAAATTAATTTTACAGGTTTCTTTTTGCTTTTTTAATGTGACTACTGGAAGGTTTTTCATGTAAAATTACATATGTGGCTCACATATCATTTCTATTCCGTTCTGGGAGATTCACAGAAACCAAGTCTCGATCATTTTTCACCATGGTTGAGAGGTTCGTTTTTTTGGCAGTCGCCTTTAAGCGGGCAGGAGATCCCACAAATTCTTGTGGGTACCATTTTTCAAGTTTTTCATAGCAAGTCTGGGAAATACCAGAACAATGTAAAGAACACACAGGAATCAGTCAATAAAGAGTTACTAAGAGGAAGAAAAAGACGCAGCTCCTAACCCCCACCACTATCTGCTGGAGAAGCCGCCAGCATCCTGGACCACCGAGTTTCAGGTCTCAGGGCAGAGCGGACAGAATGGGAAGAGCTGCCCGATGAAAGATTCCCTCTCCCGACCTGCCATGTCCCAGTATCCTTTACGAGGGAGGTGGGGTGGGGGGCCCAGTTACTGAGCTCGGTGTGAAAAGAATGCCCAAGAGAGAGAATAAGGGTTTGCTTTCATTTTACCTTGAGCACCGACACATGCACACATCCGCACCCACACCACTGCACACAAGCCTGTACACACGAAGCATCGATACTTATCTACACAGCACCCCCCAGCCGGTATGCCCACCCATCGAACTGCACAGAGAGATCCCACTGTACCCCGAGGTCCTCAAAGTACTTTGGGAGAAGCCAAGAAAATCTGGGGGGAGGAGGGTTGGGGGCTGGGGTGGGAGGTTGTATCTCCCAGAGAAAAAAGCCCAAAGGGCAGGGCCCCTTCCCTTCCCTTTGCGTGAAGAAAACACTCGCCGGAAGCCTCCCAGTAAAACAGAGGGCCTTGGGGAACTGAACAGATTCTAGGGTGTCCAGCTGCATCTTTCCAGGTGCGCCTGTGTCTCCTGTCTTCCCAGTGTCTCAGACAGGGATGGGAAGGGCCAGCCCTCGGCCCCACCCTCCCCTGGGGACCACCCCAGCTACAGGGGCCTGTGGCCCCAAACCCTCTTTTTGGTGGCCTGATACAACTTGGGCTCAATTAAAAAGCACAGCCTTTAGAATCCTGGAGTAAGGAGGGAGATGCAGACCCTGTGAAGTCGGGAAACAAAGCTCTCTCCCGCTGGATCTTTCCAGGAAGAAAGCACATTTTCCCTGGCCTTTGCCCAAAGCAAGCCCATCACCTCTTCTGGGGGCTTGCAAATAAGTACAGTGCTTCTAAGACCAGCCTCGATAGGCACTTCTTGTGATGGGGGCTCCTTCCCTGCCCAGCCTGCAGAAATCTACAGAGGTGGGACTCTGTGTCCGTCTGGCCCAGAGAATGACTGATGGAGAAAATGATGGAGAAAGCCCCCAGAGACCCTCAGAGAGAAGAGGTGACTTCCCCAAAGCAACACTGCAGATTGGGGACGAGGAAGCCTGGAGCTGTGACGCTCTTGCCACCGTCCTGTCCTGAGCATGTGTGGCCCTGTGAGCGTCCTGTGGGCCTGACTCTCCAAGTGGTAGCAGGAGCGGGAAGCCCTGGGGGGCAGTGCATCGCCCAAGCCCTTGGGAAGGGCTGGAACAGTTAGTTGCTGGCTGTTAGCTATTTCTCTGGCATTGCCCCAACAGAGGTTTGTAAACAATGACACCATCTTCCACAACTGCCTTCTCTGCTTTACTGAATCTGAGGCGCTGGGAATCTGGTGGATGAAAGTCAACAACTCAACTAAAAGCCAGCTGCTGCGGGGGTTTGTGTGGAGTTTGTTCCTCACCTTAAGCCAGGCATCACCAGAATTCTCCTGGGTATTTCAAAAAAAATCCCCTCCCAAGAGGTTGTTGGGACAGGGACCTTGTCTAAGTCATCTTTATATCCCTGGGGATATGGCAGAGAGACTGGCAAAGATTAAGAATCAGTCACATGCATTGAGTTAATAGTAATACTAACAGATAACATTTACAGACCTCTTCATGCCGGGCACCCACCCGGCCATCCTCTAACATGCACGGTCACAGGTTATCTCCATGATAGGCCAAGTAGGGAGGTACTACCATTATCCCCACTTTATAGATTTAAAACCAGAGAGGCTTGGAGAGGCAAAGTCACTTGCCCAAGGTCACACAGAGGCCAAACTGAGATTAGGATCCAGGATTATCTGCCATAAAAAGTCCATGCTTGGGCTTCCCTGGTGGCACAGTGGTTGAGAGTCCGCCTGCCGACGCAGGGAACACGGGTTCATGCCCCGGTCCGGGAAGATCCCACATGCCGCGGAGCAGCTGGGCCCGTGAGCCATGGCCGCTGAGCCTGCGCGTCCGTAGCCTGCGCTCCGCAACGGGAGAGGCCACAACAGTGAGAGGCCTGCGTACCGCCAAAAAAAAAAAAAAAAAAGTCCATGCTTTCCCTACCACATGATCCGGAGTGAGTCAGTGAATGAATGAATGAATGAATGAGTGAGTGAATAAACACAGAAGCAACTACGATGTAGTGGAAAGAGCACAGGCTGTAGCTTCCAGCTCTGGTTCTGCCACCCTTACCTCTGGGTCTGCCTCAGTTTCCCTACCTGTACAACAAGGGAGTTGGACCACACCATATGATCTCTATGGCCTCTTGGGGTGCTGACAGGCTGTGATTCTCTGGCAGCTGCAACAAGGAAGATGATCTGCTCTACCCACCCATCTTCTTAAACTGACAGCCCTTTCTCTTCATCTCCAGGGAGTGCCTCAGTCAGGTGCCCAGGGGATCCCCAGTAGGTCCTGGGTGGAGGAGGAAGCCCACATGGTTACATGGCTCCTCCTCAGACTCCCCCGGCCCTGAAGGCTGAGCTTTGCCTCGCAAATCCCCTTTCCCAGGATTCTTTCATCAAGGAGACCAGGAGGGCCAGTGGGAAACCCACTCTGCCCCACAGATCCCCTCCAGGGCCACTAAGGAAACCAGCCAAAATACAAACGCTTCAAGCCCAAAAATGTCCACTGGCGGTTTCTTTTTATGACATCAAAACCAATGGCTGCATCCAAAGCATCCGACCAGATGGGACAAGTGGAAGTCACGACACAGCCACTCCACGCAGTCGCAGAGGAAATGTCTTGTGACGAATGTTATGTGAGGAAAAAAAGAATAACAAAATGACATCCTCTGGTATTGCAACTTCATAAAGCAAATAATAACGACGAATATTATTCACTCAGAAGGCAACGTCTAAGCAAAGTTCTAAGGATTTTACACATATGAACTCCTGTTAGTGCCTTACAAGGTCAGCACTGATATTATCATCAGGTGAGGAGACTGAGGCCCAGAGCTCAGCCAAAGACGCAGAGATGAGATGTACATCCCAGCAAGCTGGGCCCACGCCCCTACCCACTACTTAACTTCCAAACTGCACACCTGGATTACTGGTTTCCTGTGTCTTCATATGGGTAATTTTCCCCCCTAGTTTTCTAACCTGCCTGTTTGGTGGTTCTATTATTTTATAAACTTTAAAGAAAGAAAGTTTTCTTTAAAGAATAAAAAATAATGAGCAGTGGACTGGATATCAGGACCCCTTAGTTCCAGTTCCAGGGCTACAACTACTTTGCTCTGGGGCCTTGAACAAGTCACTCCACCCCTCTGGGCTTCAGTTTCCTCTCTTCTAAATGGAGAGATTTGGGCCAAATCACCTATGAAATTCCATCCAACTTCAACCATCCATGACTAGATCAAACACTCTGTACAGCCCTGTGCAAATGACATGCAGAACAATTCTCACTCTCCCCATTTTACAGGTGGGGAAGCTGAGGCTCAATGAACTGAAGTCCTAGTTTAAACCTCACCTCCTCAGGGAAGCCACTCCTGACCACCTCCCTCCCCAGGTCAGGTCCCCGTGTTTATGCTCTTGTTGCACCCCTATATTTTTCCATCCTAGCACTTCTTCTATTCTATTTTTGTCAAGAGTTAAATAAGGGTTCTGTGGCCAAACACACTTGGGAAATGTTGGACTAGACAAAGTTAAATCTCTTCAAGATTTCTCAATGCCCGTATTAATGTCAGTGTGCTCTGATCTCTAAGAGAACGACGCAGTCAATCTTTGGCATTTCCCAAACTTATTTGGCCCTGGAATCATTTAAAGATATTTTTACTATGAGATATTTCAAATATACAGAAAAATATAGAGGTCAATCTTATCACCATTTTAATTATTTATACAATACCTTGCTGGACATTGTCTCCCCTGTGGACTGTACATTCCAGCCGGGCCTGTTCACTGCCAGGGTCACCACTGAATCCTCAGTACCTCATGCCCCGCCCAGAACATGGCAGGTCAGTGTATTTGTTGAAGTGAGTGAACGGAGGAAAGCTAGTGTCCTCAGTTCTTGAGTTCTCACATAGGTTCATGATGACTAACTGGTCATCTGAAGAATACTTTTAAACTGCTGGCTGTTAAAATGTATTTTCCTTCAAAGTCACACTGGGAACCCCTAAGGAGATGTTCACCCATCCAAATCCAACAGCTCACCAGCCCCTTCCCCAGCCTAGGGCACCTTAATATTCTGCCTTCCTAATCCTTCCCCAGGAAGGAAGAGAGGCAATGCAGAGGCGCATGGATGTGCTGAGCAATGCTCTCCAAGAACTGGTAAAGCTTAATGTCTTAACGGACTTCGGTCCAAGGGGCCATTCTGTCTCCCGGTCACCTTGCCCACTGGTGACAAGTGAGTACTGTGATTGTCATGCTGCTGCTGGTGGTGACAATTTTGAGCACTTTTTACGCCCCTAGGGCTTTACAACAGAATTCCTGCTTTCCTACCAAGACATGGCATCTATGACTCACTCCTCCCCTTGTCCCCCATCTGTCCTGCTGCGTTCGGCAGCTACATCCAAGGGGAGAGGGTGCTGAGAATCACAATCCCTAAACTGTGCCATATTGGAAAGAGCTGTGGAATCAGACCAATCTGGGCTTGACTCCTCCCATCACTTATTAGCTGTGAGACTCAGTGCAAGGGTTTAAGCCTCTCTGAACCTCAGTTTCCTCATCTGCAAAATGAAGATAATTAAAATTTTTAAATGTGTGCAAAAGGGGATGGTAGACTGAACCTTACTAGGTAAACGTGTATGAAATTAATATGTATTGAGTCCCTCATATATACTTTATAAATTACACTTTATGTCATCTTATTTACTCCTTGCAACCACCTAGTGAAGCACTGTTATCATCCTCATTTTATAGCTGAAGCTCAGAGAGGTTAAGTCACTTGCTCATGACCATTCAGAGAGTAAGTGGGAGGGCTGAGTCTTGACCTCGTATCAGCTCCAAATTCCAGCAGGGATACTGCATCCCGGGCCTGCCATGTTGATGCTTATGCATTACAGATTCAGTAACAGCTTAGAATCCCTAGACACACACACACACACACACACACACACACACACATACACACACACACACACCCTACATCATCCACTTCTGGGAACACAGCCTCAACCTCAACCTGCCCCGCCCTGCACTCTCTCCTCAGGGTCGAGGTGGACCACAACCTGCAGGGGGCACCCAAGGCCTAGCACAATTAAGCTTGTGTAGCCAGTGATGAGAAGCCATTTCATGGGCACCTACTTTGTCTACTTTGTACCAGCAGGCGCCATGCTGGAGCCTTCCCATTCATTGTCTCAATCCTCAGGAATCCTCAAGGTACAAACTATTATTATCTCCACTTCAAAGACAAGGAATTGGGCTCTGAGAGAAGTTAAAGTGCCCAAATCACATTGTTGTTATGTCAGAAAGGACTTTAATCTATATGTTACCTTCCAAAGCCACACCACCAGCTGCCTCGCCCCAAACTGCCCCCATCCCATCTCCCCCAGCTGGCCCATCAGTAGTCAGAACACCTGGGAGAGAGCCCCACCCTGCCAATGCCTGGCTCCTGTGTCCTCAAGTAAATCACATCATCTCACTAGTTCTTAAGCTTCTCATCTGTAAAATGGGCAGGAAAATATTAAGGTAAGGAAGATGAGTGGCTGGAAAGACAATGCTTTGCAAACTGCTGCATAATCATGAGCTGCTGTGCTGTTAGGGAATACTAAGCATTTGTGCAGGAGATTGGGAGGTCTGGGAGGAGGGAGAACAGGGGTCTGATGTCTCCTGTGGGTATGACTGCCCTCACCCCAACAACGTACAGGCCATAAATGATACTCACACTCAGAGGCTGTCACTGCTGGGTTGGCTTAGAGGAGAAAGAGCAATGCCCACTGATCAGATGTGCCTGGATTTGGATCCAGCTCTGCTACTTACGAGCAAAGTGTGACTTGGGGCAAGTGGAAATCATTTGGGCCTCAATGTTCTCATCTGTACAGTGGAGGAGAAGGGATCATGATGCCTGATAGTGAGGACTCAATGAGCAAATGTACTTCATGAGTCTTTCAACACATGGTAGACACATAGTAGAACACTCAAACATTTATTGATTAGTGCTTCTATTAGTGATTCTCTCTCTCAACTAGTCCCATGCCCTGGCTTTTCTGAGTCCCCATGGTGGAGAGGGCATGCAGGTGTGAACAGCCCTGGCTCAAGATTCTAGGGGAGGAAGGGCAAGTCTAGACCCAGGTCACACAGATGAACCCTTCCTCACACACAGGGTAGGTAGTTGGTCTCTCCCCTGGTCTCCCATAGAAACTCCCTCCCGACTGATCACACTATGGGGAAACTGATTGTGGGTCTGTCTCGACACCTGATAGGTGAATTTCTTCAGGGCCAGGACTGTGGTTCATTCACCTCTGTGTCCCCAGGGCCTGGTGCCAATAGCTATTTGGTCAGATGAAAGAATGAGAGATAACTATGCTGGAAATCCAATGTGTTCCTAAATCAAGCTTCCTGCCTTACCAAGGCCAGCAGAGATCGGCTCCCCACTCCAGATTCAGACCCAACCATGGACATTTACTCTTTATTTCACTTAATCTGGATAATTGGCGAGGTATGTGCCCTAACGGTGCCCATTTTACAGATGAGAAAGCTATGGCTCAGAGAGGGTAACTAATTTGTGCAAGACACACTGCCGGTGAGTAGACAGGCAGAACGGAACCCAGCTCTGCCTGACTTCAAGCCCCTGTTCCTGCCCCTGCCTGCTCTTAGGGCTTTTTTCACGGATCCCTCTCCCCCCACCAACTCACCATAAGGGCATCTAGAGAGAGGAAAGACTACTAACCATTGAAAAGGCGGCAAACACAGATCCTCCGTCCAAATTCGCCCAGGGCTTAGGAACAGAGAGGGCGCCAAGGAGAGTCGCCCGACCTAATCCCCAAAAGGAAAAATCGGAGGAAAACGGACCAGCGGGATCTGAGACCCCAACGGGTCGCCTCTTCTCGAGCCCTGGTCAGAGGCACCTTGGGCAAAACGGATCCCAAACAGGAGGGGCGGGGCCCGCGCGGAGCTCCAGGGCGGGGGGCGGGCCCAGAGAGGCGCATCGGCGTCTCATTGGCGTGCCCTCAGCTCCCTTCGCTACGTCACTGAGCCCGCGTGAGACCAAGCTGCGTCAGCCCCGTCGCAGTGCGCCGGGCTGGCAGCCGGGCCCAGCCGGCCTGGGGGCCCGGACTCCAGGCTTCCCGGAGATCTGCGGACCCTCGCCCGCGTCACAGTCCCATCCCGCCACCAATGTCACCTCCAAAATGCTTTTTTAAAAGTTCTAACAGGGCTTTCCTGGTGGCGCAGTGGTTGGGAGTCCGCCTGCCGGTGCAGGGGACGCGGGTTCGTGCCCCGGTCCGGGAAGATCCCACATGCCGCGGAGCGACTGGGCCCGTGAGCTATGGCCGCTGGGCCTGCGCGTCCGGAGCCTGTGCTCCGCAACGGGGGAGGCCACAGCAGTGAGAGGCCCGCGTACCGCAAAAAACAAAAAACAAAAACCAACCTAACAGACTCGCAAGAAAACTTAGGGTGGCTTCACAGCCTTCGGTGTCGTCACCATCACCCTCACCCACTCGGTGTCGCCACCCACCCCCGGGCCCTCAGTCCTCAAAGACTTGGGGCCAGGGGGTCGGTCGGACTGGCCTGCACTCAAATCCCAGCACCACTCCTGCTGTGGGACCATAGTCAACTCACTTCATCTCGATTTTCTTACCCAAAAGTGCGCGTCGCTATCCCTACAGTCACACGTTCTGAGGAATAAATTGGTTAAACTAGCTGTAAAAGGAGATAGTCTCCCACCTTATTGTACAGATGGGGAAACTGAAGTCCAGCCACCAGAATAATTGTTTACACTAGTTAATATCAGTTAACTGATTAATCTAGTTAATGTTATCCTAGCTACCATCCACTGAGCGGTTGTCAGCTACTGTGATGGGCACTTACATTATCTCAATTGCTCCTCCAATAAGCCTTCAGTGTAATTTCTTGTGCCCATTTCACATATAAGGAAACTGAGGCTCAGAGGAGTTAGGTGACTTGCCCAGGACCATGAAACGAGTAAGAGGAGGAGCTGAAGATTTAAAAAGTGGTGACCCAAGGCTCTGCCACAAGTTTGGGTCATACAGGCAGCTGGGATGCCTGTATCCCCAAATGGGGTTCTTAACATTTTGGGGGTGGTGGACAGACCCTTAGGAAATCTGGTGAAAGCTCTGGATCCTCTCTATCAAGAAAGCACCCTCACATACAAGTGCAATGCTGCTTGTTTTCAGAGGCACCCATCTACTTCCACCCAGGGGATCTGCCCTAATCCCTCTCCCTTACAAACCTTGCTTCTGGGAGAGTCTGAGAAACAACAAAGAAACAGAAGGTAAATCTAGGGAGAGACAAGAAAAAAAAAGAGAGAGAGAGAGAGAAACTAGAGAGAGCAAGTGAGGAGCAAGAAGAAGGAGCAACGGCTAACAGCAGGTGCCTTGGATGGGTATCCTGGTTTAAGGGGCCAAGGTTGCCGGTGGGGGGTGGGGGGAAGCTCTGGTTTAACTGAAATGCTTGAACCTTTTACAACATGAACATATTTGAGTGTCACGGGTAAAAAATAGCAACTAAGAATTGCTTACAAGAAAGAAAAGAGACTGAGTGTGTAGACAAAGAGGACAGAGGGACACACAGACACAAAACAGAAACACTGAGGGACAAAACTTGAAGGAGAGAAGACAAAGTTAGAATCGAAAAAAAAAAGATTGAAATACAGCTAGAGATAGACTGAAGAGATAGAGAAAGAGAACAGAGAAAGATAAAGAGGCGGACGTAGAGCGGAAGGTCCTTCCAGGGCCCACGGCCATTGTGGGATTCCACCCCACGTCCTGACGCCACAGACGCCCTCACCCCTAGCCCCGGCCCGGCTGACCTGGAGGACCCGCTTGGTGAGGCCCGTCTTTTGCGCGAGCTGCTTCAAGTCCTTGGCGTCGGGGTTGTGGTTAATGGCAAAGTAAGACTTCATGGTCCGAAGCTGGTGGTGCTTGAAGGAGGTGCGCATGCGCTTCGTCTTCTGGCTGCTCGGGTACGGCTGGTCGCGGTCCAGGTGCTCCGCATCGTTCTCGTTGCAGCTCAGCGCTGGGGAAGGAACGCAGAGGCAGCAGGTGAACCTCCTGGCCCGGACCCCCGCAACACTGCCAAGTCCACACCCACCCCACGCTTCGCCAAATGTTTCTAGCCTCAGGACCACACGGCGGGTGCCGCACCCCGCTGAGATGGAGAGATCCCATTTTATAGATTTATAGGGGAGTTTGAGGTTGAGAGAGCCATCTGCCCAGGGTCACTCAGCTAGGAAATGCTGGATTCAAACCCAGCTCTAGGAGAATCTAAAAACCATTCGGAGCTATCATGTTACAATAATAATAGTAATAATAACAACAGCTACAACTTGTCAATGACATTCAACCCCACAAGATGTGCTAAAGGGCTTTACATGCACATTTTCATCCTCAAAACAACCCTTTGAGCCAAGCATTATTTCCCCCTTTTTACAGATATTGAAACTGAGCCTCCGAAAGGGAAGTCACTTGACTGCGGACGGCAGGCCCATGATCTTCCCGTTTCTCCCTGCACTCCCTAAGGAGGAAAGCAGTCTCCAGTCTCCCCTGCCCCTTCCCCCCACACAGTGTCCGGGGCAGGCACCTGGAAGTCACAGACTTTAACTCACTTTCCATACTCTCCACTCACTTTCATTTCTCCCTCATCAGTTCCTACAACCAAAGGTACTGCACGATCCCTTAGCCCTGGGCCGCAGGCACTGGGTCGAAGGTTGGAAATTGTATTTTGCAGCTTAATCCTCACCCCTGCCCTATGAGGCAGTTGTTTCCCAGTTTGACAAATGAGGTGAATGAGGCAGGGAGGTTAAGCGATCTTTGGAAATCTCATGGAGTGGCAAAGTTCTAACCAAAAGGGAAGGAAGCTGGAGGAAGAAATTAACATGTATGCCACACCCAGGGTATGCCTTTGGCTCTACATACATGGGGGGAGGAGGGCTTCACTACTGCTCCAAGAGGTGGCTACTGCTATTCACCCCATTTTAGAGATGAGAAAACTAAAGCTAAGGGAAATAAAGCCACACCATTGGTTATGGCTGAGCCTAGATTCAACACTGCAGTGCTTGCCTCCTTGCTGTTTCTTTCCCCTACACCACAAAAGCAGGCAAAGATGAAGCATGACTCTTTGGGGAGCCCGTCCCCATCCAGAAGGGGCCCAGCTGGGCCTGCCAATGCCCGGAAGGCACTGGGGTGGGGGACAGGGATGGAAAACTTGGGCCTCAGAAAGTTGCTTAGCAACCTGGTGGCTGATGGGGACACGCAGGACCCCTCTCCAAGATCCCCGCAATACATCCTGAGCCATCCCACACATAAGGTCTTACTTTGGGGAATGCCTCATAGGAGATTAATTCATTCCCCCGAAAGTGGGCAACTGGGAATATATCTCCTGTCCCATCACATGCCCATAATAGAGCTGCAGATTTAGCAAATAAAAATACAGGTTGTCCAGTTAAATTTGAATTTCAGATAAACAATGAACAATTTTTTAGTATGATGTCTCAAATATTGCATGGGACATACCTATACTGAAAACTGATTTGCTGTTTGCCTAAAATTCAAATATTGCATGGTATACACTCATACTAAAAAATTATTCATTGTTTATTTAAAATTCAAATGTTGTATGGGATACACTTACAGTAAAAAAATTTACTTGTCATTTACCCAAAATTCAAATTTAACTGGGAGTCCTGCATTTTATCTGGAAATACTACCTCAGAAGTATTCCTGCTCTCCTGGTGACCTACTCCTCCCCTGCCCAAGTGAGGAGTGGTCCCTTGCAGAAAAAATTCACAAGATGCTGGTCTTGTCCCTAACTTAGGAGTTGTCAGCAAGTGGCTACACCTCCTAAGGGCTCCTCCCATAGGCACCCAGGCACCCAAGTCCTCCAGCCGGGCTACTCCCACTGAGAGTGCTCAAAATGAAGAACGGGGATCCAGCAATTTAAAGGGGATCACAGAATGACTCCAAATGGGATCCATGGAAACTGCCCTGCCCCCGCTGTGGGGAGCAACCCTCTTCTTGCCCCTAGTCGCCAGCTCCACGGGAGGCGGGGGGCAGGCCTCCCCACAGGGGATCTCTGGGTCCATTCCTCCGCCCAGCCCCTGCCTGGGCCTTGCTGCTGTTAATGAGCTCCATGGGGACCCTGGCGCCCCACGAACCCAAGGGATGTGCCCTGAGTGAGGCCTAGATGGGGGGAGGTGGTTGGGGGAGGGAGAAAGAAAGGGCAGAGAAAGGAAAGAAAGAGACAGATGTAGAAAGACAGAGAGAAAGGAGAGAAAAGGAGAGATGGTAGGGAGGGAAAATGGACAGAGCCAGGAAAAAAGAGAGAAGAGGCAGAGGAAAAGAAAGCAGTGGATATGGAGAGAACCAGAGAGAGACAGCTACAAAGACAGAAAGAAACCAGGAGAGACACAGAGAGAGCCTGAGGGGACAGCGAGGCCTGGAAATAGTAGGGATGTTGTGTGGTGGAGGGTCCAGGCCAAGGAACTGAATCCCAGGTCTCAGGGAGACTGGGTCCCTGTGGGGTGGCTTTTTCGAAGCTGTTACAGGCTGGGGAGTGATGAAAAGGGGAAAGGGGGGAAAGGGGGAAAAGGAGAGGAGGGCAGAAAAGGAGTCGGCCCAAGGCAGGGAGGCCGAGGCCGGTCAGCGGCTAGGGCAGGGGGCTGCGCTGGGGGCAAAGAGGCTGTTGAGCCCAGATTTGGTCGGTGCCCCAGGCCCCGCACTCTCGCCCCCAGCTCCCCAGACGGATCGCGGTTCCCCAGGATCGGGTCCGGGGAGGAGCAAGGGGACGAGGGGAGGGGGAGGACCAAGCTTTCTCTCTCCTTTTTTTTTTTCCTCTCAATTAGGCCGATTCAATGGAGCTAAAGAGCTCGTAAAATCATGAATAATTTACTCGTGATCTGTTATTAACCCATCGGGTTTCGAGCTCTTGTCGCTGGGACTGAACCTGTAATCAAATCTGACTTCGCCTCATTTTACTAAAGACTAGATTGTAGGTTCAATTGTCTAAATAATGGATTGGAATCAAATCAGTAATTACGCCGCCAGGCACACACACACACAGAAAGCTGGGTCTGGGGGAGGCCCGGGCATCCGGCCGGTCCGCGCGGGACTCCCGTGGCCGCGGCGCGCAAACCCGGGCGCAAAGCGTGCGGCCCGGGCCCCTCGCGGGCTCCGGCAGCCTTGTCCGCGACCCCGGCCGGCGGGCAGCCACGCTCCGGGGTGGGGTAGGTTTCAGTTCCGCCTCCGGGACCTGGGCTGCGCTCTCGGACCAGAGGGGCAGCCAGAGGAGGCCCGCGGCAGCCATCGCCCCGGAAGGACTTTCCGACCCTGCGGCCCCGCCGCTCTGACTGCCCTTCCCTAAGCGAAGGGCCGGGCGCACCGACGGCGCCCCCTCGCCACTCTGCCCGAGCTCACCGCGCTGTAGTGAGGTGCCGCCGCTCCTCCACCGGACTGTCCCCCACAGCGATGGGCTTTGCAGGGGGTCCGTGTGGCTGGGCCCCTGGGTGCGGGACTGTCACACAAACAAGCTCGAGTCCTCACAGTCAGAAGCACGCGCACACGCGCACGCACACTTGCCCGGACACACCTCCGAAATCTCACCCTCCACGGGGCCCTCTTTCCAGTCCCAGCGGCCCCGCGGCCCACCTTGCGGCCATTTTTCTCCTGCCAGCGCCGGGAGGGGAGGGAGGGGGACAGCAGCCAGACCGGGGGAGGCCTGGCCGGGCGGGAGCGGCCAGGGAGGCTCCCCCTTTTCCCAACCTAGTCCCGGGAGCCCCGAGTAAGCGAGCCGCAAAGCCACCGGCGGCACGCAGTGCGCGGTTAAGCCCTGGCCAAGGCCAGAGACATGAGCGTCGCAGAGAAAGAGACAGGAACAGAGAAACGGGAGACGCACGCAGAGAGAGAAAGTGGAGCCTAGAGAGCCGAAAGGAAAAAAAAGGAAGAGAGGGGCCAAAGAGAAAATGACGAGATGGCATGCTTGGGGAAGTCTCGTAGAGGTCCCAGATCCTCTGAAACTCAGCCTCCAGCCACATCTTGCTCGGTGCGGCGCGGCCTCGCCAGGGAAGGCGGCGGAGCAGCAAAAAGCACAAATACACCTCGGTACCTCCTACCTTTCAGTTGCAAACTGGGTTGTGAACCTGTCTGCCCGGGAAAACATAATCCCGCTCCCAACCACCACGCGCCCTGTGGCCCAGCCCGCCTGCTGCTTCCTACTGGAGGCCGACCCCACTTGATAAGTAGACCGGCTTTGTTTGGGGGGACCTAATCTGGACTCAGTGTGGTCTATTCAGGGTGGTGGGTGACGAGGGGTGGAAGTTTTGGAGAGCCGCATCTCTGGTAGAGCTTTCAACAAATATTAAATCCGCCTCGCAGACCTGGCCGCAGCCCCCTCACCATTTACCGGGGGCTGTATTTTCCTCCCAGCTCCGCACACCAAGACACACATACCCCACGATCACCCAACAAGCAACTTCGTTGGAGCGAACAGGGGATCCCCACCCGCCTCCCATCCGCCCCCCGCCCCCCGCCCCGAGCCAGCTCAGATTTTTAAAGATCAAAATAATCCTGACTTCTTCCCCACCAGAGCCCTCTCCGCACAGTTCAGAGTTTTTGTTTTGTTTTGTTTCCACTTGTGCATTAGACTAAGGGGAAAAGGAGGAAGAAAACAAAATCTCCGAATCCAATTCTGTCGCAGACGAAATAAAGAAAGTAATTGCAAATAAACTCTATCAAGTTCAGAAGCCCGAGGAGTCATAAACCTTTCCCGGCCGTGCAGACTTCGGGCAGATGTTAATGGTTCAATTTGCCGGGCCTCAGAAACCCCCGCAGCTGTCCTGAGCGCGGAGGGACGCGGGAGGGGGCAGAGCCTCTCCCGGAACAACCCGGGGTTCAAAGATGCCGGAAATGCGAAACAAGCCCTCCACCCTACCCCGGCGCAAGGCCAGGCCTACTGGGTCCCAACCCGGGGCGCCGGCTTTGGAGGGTCGCGGCTCTCATCCCAGCGCCCCGCTGTCACCCGGAACTCGGAGGAAGAACCCCGGGGGGAAACCGAGACCTGGCGGAGCAGGAGGATCGGGCGGGACACTACGACCCGCTTTTTCTCAAAGGCTCCTGGGCCCAAGTTTCCCGAGCCTGCCGCACTCAGGACACTTCGCATGACCCCGGCCGCAGGCCAGGCCAAGCTCGGTGCCCGAGGCCACAGCCAGTCCTTTCTCTTGGGACCCCCGCCGTTCTGCTTCGCTCATCCATCGCCCCAGATCCTCTCCCTCAGCCACGCCAACCTAGAGCCTGTTTGGTGTCGGCTCTGCCTTGTTTTCTCTATCCTTGCACTTTCTGCACAGCAAAGTGGGTAAAAGGCCCAAACCAAAAAGCTGCTTCTAAAATATTTCTCAGCGACGTGGTCCTGCACCCAGAGCATCAAGACCATTAATGCACCCTCTCCTCCCGCTCCAGCCGAGAGCGCATGGGCTGGAGCCCAGGGAGCTAATGTCCCTTCTGCCAGGTCGTCCGGTGGGCCTGGGGAAGCTAAAGGCTGGAGTACCCAGAGTGCTCTAAGTATACATGTATAAGACACTGAAATTCACTCGGCTCTTGGCCACTGACGCAGAGCACTTTCCCTCAACCCGTCGGGGCGCTCGGGGCGCCTCGCACTCACCAGCGTTGTAGGCCGCCAGGTCCGCCCCGGGCCCGGGGCTCTTGCGCTTCCTCGGCCGCCCCTTCTGCACCGTGCCCACGCCATTGTAGTAGGGAAGACCCAGAGGGTTGGCCCCGGCTGCACCCAACCCCGCGCTCTTGGCCGCGGCAGCTGCCGCCGCTGCGGCTGCCACATCCGCGTGGTTGAAGTGCGCGGTGTACTCGCCCTGCAGCAGCGCCTCGAAGTGCAAGCGGCAGTAGACCAGGCTGTCCTTCATACCGAAGTGGTCTCCCGTGGTCAGCATCTTGTTACACGTAGTGCACGTGAAGCAGTTGAGGTGATAAACCAAGTCCCGAGCTCGCATCACCATCTCCGAGGCCGAGATGCCTAGGTGGCAGCGGGCGCAGCGCTGCACAGAGAACCGCCTGTAGGGACCATCGAGGGAGGGACTGTGGGGACACACGGTTGGGTACCCCCCCATATCCCTCCTCCAAGTGCCACTGCTGCCACTGGCGGAACTCCACTCCTCAAGACTGGCAACCAGGTCTTAACTTGGAGGATGGGGGGAAGATGGAACTAGATTTTGGCCCAGGTCTGGTCCTACCGTGAAATATAGTTTCCCTTAACCATTTTCTTGCCTACAAAGACTTTACCCAGAGTCTGAGCAAGCCCTAGGAAAGCCTTTGCTCGGGAGTAAGGGGAACTTCCCAGTTACCCCTTCCTCAACCTCTAATCCTGCCCTCCACAGCAGTGCCTGGGCATCCTACAGACATTTGTAATTTGTAAGAAACACAGAGACGGGGAGAGAGAGAGAGAGAGAGACAGACAGACAGACAGAGAGGGAGAGGAAGAAAGAAAGAAAGAAAGAGGGAGAGAGAATAAGCAGACCTAACCCTAAACCCAGAGAGGAGAACCAAGGAACCTGGAGTCTGTTAGTGATTCCCGTTCTTCAGTCCTGGCCAGCTTTCACTCCCATCTCCAGGAAAGACCCGGAAATGCACCCAAGCCAATCCCCCAGCTCTCCCTCCAACTTTGTTCCACACCAGCCTAGACTGCCTGGGTTTGGCGGGGTGGGGGGGTGGGGGGTTGCCTATTTCTGTTCCCTCTAGTTGACCCAAGAAACTTCAAAGGGAGAAGGGTGCGAGGACCCCCAACCCGAGCTTATTTTTGGTCTAAGCTAAGAAGAGGACACTTTCTGCTTTTCTCTGGGTCCCTACACTTCGCAGATCTTTCCAAGATTTCCCTCAAATTGCTGTTTAAAAAGGATGTCATCCAATTTGTACTGGCTTGGAGACGGGAGGACCTAGGTAGGGAACCCTCCCTTGGGACTGGAGGGAAGGCAACCGGAGAAGATTGCATCTGAGATGAGGGGTCCTGGGTGCCCAGGGCAGTGGGTCCCGAGGTGGGGGCTACCTGTAGTAGTCTTCCTTGCAGTAGATGCTTCCATCCTTGCTGAAACAGGTGAGCTCCGACTCCAGGTTGAGCTTGCACTCGCAGCACTTGAGGCAGCGCATGTGCCACTGTTTGTCCACCGCCAGCAGGTAGTAGCGGTCGGAGATCTTGCCCCCGCAGCCGGCGCAGAGCGCAGCGCGGTCACTGCTGATGGACGGCATGGTCTGCGGAGGGAGGGAGGCGCGAGTCCGCAGCACCTGCGTCAGCCTGCGACCCCGCCACCACGCCACGGGGAACCGGGCACCCGCAGCTCCCCCCGAGGCTCCAGCTAGCCCTAAACGCGGGGGTGGGGGGCGGGGTGCCTGCCAGGGTGTGCGGTGCTCTTCCTGCACCCCAAAAGGCCCATATCCAGGGGGCTCAGGACCCAGGCCCGCCCATGCAGCCCAAGCCGGCCACAGGCCCAGGACCGGCTGCTGGCCTGGATAGATCTTCCTCCTTACTTCTCCCCCTTCCTGTCCCCTCTGCTCTTTTCCCAGAAAGGCTCATGCTGTGTTTGGGGACTGGGGGCAGCAGTGGCTACTTCAGCCAAGCCCTCCAAAAGCTTCCCCCAAACTGTCTCTTAAAGGAGCCACTCTGCTGGGCCCCAGGAAAAGGGGTAAGATGACCATTAAAAGTCACCCTCCACACAGACTCCTCTCCAGAGACTCGGTGGAGCTCCTGGCCCCTAATCCCAGTGATCTCTGGATCCTTAAGCCGAAGGTTCAGGCCAGGGCAAATCGCGGGGCAACCTCTGCCCCTCCACCACCTCTGTCACATTGTCTGGGGCCCTCTTGGGTCCTGGGAGATGGTGAGTGGGGTGCATGGGCACCCTCAAAGTCTCTGAGTGCAGGGCAGGCCCAATCCAAATCCTCTCCTAACCAAACTGACAGGCTGAGAGGGTTTAACTGGGGAGGAAGAGCTCAGAAGCAGAGGCGCTGGGGCTGCTGCTCTTGCTTCCCAAGCAGAGAAGCTTCGCTCATGTTCTCCAGCTCCTTGGCCTCTAAAGGTCACTTCTGGGCCCGGCTTGGGCAGCGTCTGCTCATCGGGCCCCCAGGGAGGTCTGAGGCAAGGAACTGGCTATTTGGGGCTGGGCTGGGGGAGCCAGGTATGGAGATCCGAATGGACTCTCCTTCCACAAGAGCCAGGCCAGAGCCTGAACTCCCCCGGCCCTAACCGAGCCAAGTCGGGCCAGCCAGGAGGCCCAAGATGCGAACAACGAAAAGCGCTAGCCTAGAAGACTTCGACCCCTGAAATTGCGCTGGGACGGGAACCCCGATTGCCAGGAGGCGGGGAGAGGCCCAAGTCGGCTGGAGCCCCAGTGCTGCCGGTTTGTTCGCCTTCCCCGCGCCGCAGGCTGCGCCGCCAGCAGCCAGAGCCGAGTGGTGGAGGAGAGCGCGGGGCTGGCGACCAAAGAGCCCGTTGAAGTGAGAAGAGAGCCATCGGGCCGCGGGTAGGACTTCGCTCCCACTTCGGGAGAAATGCTCTCTTCCACCCTCAGCGTCTGAAATTTCGGTTTCAACCTTGTTTCCCTCCTCCGCCAGCAGCCGGGTTTCCCCTGAGCCGGGAGCTACGGGCCTTGCATCCTGTCCGCGGAGCCCCAGCGTCCAGTCCCGTGCGGCACGAAGGACGCTCCCCAAATTGCCCCCAAACTTAGGAGAGCAGAGGAGCAGACCGAGCCGGTCCCGTCCCAGCTTTTGGCCCCGACCCCGCAGCTGTGCGCCTACCGTCTCCGTGTCGCCGCGGTCGATGGCGGAGCTGATGGCGGGAGCCTCGCTCTTGGCCCTGCGGTCCATCTCGTCGATGACCCCGTGCACCTCGGGGCCCGACAGACTGTGGAACAGCATCGCGGCGGGACCGGCGGGGCCGGGGGCGCGGCTCCTCCGCGGGAGGGCTTGCCCCCCGCCTCAGCTGCCTGGCGCTCCCCGCGCTAACGGGCCCGGTGCATAGCCACCGCGGCCCCGGCCCCGCCCGAGCTCGGCTGTGCCCCCAGGCCGGGCTCCGGGCCCCGGGCGCCCGCGGGCCAGGACGCCTCCCGCCGAGGCGCGGGGGCAGCTACATCGCGGGGCGCCTGGGCGGCGGCGCCAAAGCCAGGGTCACAAGGGCACGGGGCGGGTGGGGGGGTGGTGCGGGAGGGGGCGAGAGACCAGGGCAGAGGTCAGCGCCCGCCGCGGGCGCTTTCACGCCGCGGGCATCGCCCGCCCGTCTTCGGCGCCCCCGGCGCAAAGCAGGAGCGCAAACTCTGCCCGAGGCTGCGACGGCTGCGGTCGGGGCTCACCCGGGAGCGACTAGGTGCCCGCGGCCGCCCAGCTGCCTGGACCGCTCCCCTCCCCGGGATGTGCCCCCAGCCCAAGGCAACCCGCCTAAGCGCTGGGTCGGCTACTGAAGTAGGGGTTTCTCGGAAGCCGGCGAGCAGAGCAGAGACACCGGGAGAATTGAAGAAGAGGAGGAGGAGGAAGAGGAGGAGGAGGAGAAGGAGGAGGAGAAGGAGGAGGAGGAGGAGGAGGTGGAGGAGCAGGAGGAGGAGGAGGAGGTGGAGGAGGAGAAAAAAGGAGGAGGAGCAGAGTGGGAGGAGGAGCCGCCGGCCGCGGGCCCAGCCGCGCGCAATGCTCTCCAAGAGCGCGCCGAGCCCAGCCCCGGCTCTGCAGTCCGCGCCAGCCAAGCGTCCGCGCCTTTTCTACAGCCGCGCCTGACATCACGTCCTGCCGCCGCGCCATTGGCCGCCCGGCACCCCGGGCCCTGGCAGCGCGTGCTCCGGGAAGGCGGGAGACCCGAGAGGGAGGGGAGCAGCGAGAGGAGGAGAGGAGCGACGAGATGGTGGGAGCTGGTGGGCGAGGCTGGAGGGCGGGGGCGGGAGGGAGGAGGGAGAGCGCGGGGTTTAGAGTTTTAAGCTACAAACAGTTTCCTGCGATTGCTTCGGGAAGGAAATTTAAACCCTCTTTCCCCGCCGTCTCCATCCTATGAAGGCGCAGCCGCCAGAGGATGCTTGAGGAGGTCTCACTCTGGTCTCCCCTCGGCCCGGAGCCGCCCCTCGGGCACCGGCTGGGGAGGCCTGGGAAGGCAGGCCTTGGAGCAGAGCTGGGAGAGCCTTCGGCCGCTTCCCGCCGAGTTCTGCCTTCGGCCCAGGCTCCGCGCCGCGGGCTGCGGACTGCCGCGCAGGACTCCTGCGGACCCGGCGGAGCCAGAGAGGCAAGAACCGGTGGGAGCTGTGGCTCCCGGGGAGTGGGGTCAGTCAGCTTAAACTCCCTTCAAGTGAGCTAGGGCCCAATTAATGGTCCAGCGTGCAGCTCCTCGCCCTTCCCGGTCTCTCTCCAGCCTGGAAGAGTGGGTGCGAGCATGGCTGTAGGAACTAGGAAAGGCATGGGTTCGGATCCTAGTTCTGCCATTTACTTGCAGTGTAACCTTAGGCAAGTGACTTAACTTCCCTAAGCCTGTTTCTGATCTTTAAGTGAGGGACAGGAAAGCCCTCTCCACTGGGATGTGATGAGTGAAAGAGATCACGGATGTAAAATGCCTGGAACATACTAGGCACTAAGCAGATTCTTTCATCACTTCCTTTCCCCTCTCCTCCTCCCTTTAAAAACTTTCCCACTCCGAGCTACATTAGGCATCAGTGAGGTTCTTAAAAACCACAGGCCCATTCTCAGTCCGCTGGGCGCCTCTTGCCACAGACCCAGTTACTGAAGGGCATCCATCCTGCCGCCCGGCAGCACCACTTCTCCACCAACCTGGCCTGCCGCATAAATCCCAACTGCCACCCCAACCCCCAGACTTCAGTCTCAACCAAGAATCTCTTGGGAGCGATACCCGGGTGTGTGGTGAAGCGGGATTTAGGAAATAAAAGGTGATTGTAGAGAAAAACTGAATGAGCTAGTCAGTTATAGAGTCCCATCTCCTGGCTCTGCTTTGGAGGCGGGTTAGTGTGAAGTGACTTGATTGCCAACAGGAGGTAAGGGGCTAGCCAGGATCTGTGTAGTTTACCTTACAGGGCATAGAATTGAGGCAGCACAAAATCATACTTTACACAAATCTTATATAAGTTTCAGACATAAATATACGTGTGCTTGTAATGCCCAAGCACAGTCATGCTCATGTGTGCAAATGCACACGTTCCTCTTTGTTGGCAAAAACACGGCCAGCAGGAATGTAGAGCTAGCACGTGCACTTCAAGTATAAGTGTACAGTGCCAGGCAGGAGGGTGCACCTATAAACTGGAAAATTACACAGTTATATGTACAGTTGCACACTCAGGCAACTCTACCTAGATCCCCGCGAAAGATTCTCCGAGGCCACACGATTCTCTGAGGCCATGTTTTGCATATTTGCAAAACTCGTGAAGTTACCAGTATGTGTGTTCATGCCGCACATGCACAGATGCCCCAAGGCGAGGCAAGGAAAGGACCATAATCCCAAAGGTGCGCGTGCGCGAGTGTTCACACAGACGTGTGCTCCGGCGCCTGCACACGGCCAGCGCCCAGGCACATGAATGCCTACCTGCATACACAAGGATGTTTTACTGACGTATCTGGGGTACTTTCTTTCAAAGAAAGTAGGGAGTGAAAATCAAATCTGGGAGTCAGTGGGGTTCATTGGAAGGTCGCCCAACGGGTAGGAAAAAAATTGTAACAACGCTGGAGCGTTTGTCCTTGGTGCAGCTCTGCGCCCAGGCTGGTGGTTGCAATACGTTTTCGAGAACTCGAGGGGCTGCCTTAGGAGCTGCGGGGCAGGGGGAGGAGCCCTTGGTAACTCCTGCCGCGGGCTTCCCAAGAAACGTGGAAACACACCCTGCGTCTCTTCACTTCCCCCGTATCTGTACGCGCACGCTGTCTTCGACACCTCACTGACCAGCAGCCCACACCCATCGCTGACCTACCCCAAATTCCCTGGCAGCCAGGATTCCCGCCGGGAGCGCCCGCCTATTTATCCCTCCGTGGCAGGCTGGGACGGGCTCCGATCTGCAAAAGGCTCAAACCCATTTCCCGCCACGGGATCTGGGGACCCCCTCCCCGGCTGCGGGTTCAGAGGCCGGTAACTTTGCTAATCTCCCCCAGCGGCGGGGGGACGTCGTACAACCGCTGAGCCCTGTCCGCGGAGACTAAACAAGGAGAGGAACAGGCTGTAAACACACACCCTGACACGTGAGTGACATTTACGCGGTTCGAGAAGCCGCAGCCGAGGGGATGGCAGGGGGTGGGGGGCGCAGGCAACCGCGGGTAAATGGAACCTTCTGGGGCGCCGGAAACAGCGGCCCCTCGACGCCCCTCCCCCAGGTAGGGGAAGAAACTCCCTAGGTCCCTTGAACCTGCCTTTTGTGGGAGGTGACAGGTGAACGGAATTCAGGTCTGGCTACTCTCGCCGCTGCCTACCTCCCCACCATCTGCTTCCTCGCAGACAGACAGACCGGGCGCATAATGAGGTAGCAGCCTCCAGCCGGCCACCGTGACTAACTCAGAACAAAAGCGCTCCCTCCACGCCTCTTCCAACAAAGGGGCCACCAGCCCCGGCGCTCCCCGAAGGCTGCGGGGCTCCCGGCTGCCGGCTGCGGAGCTGCGGGCGCGCAAACTTCCCGGGGCTCCCGGGGCTGCCGGCGCCACAGAGCCGGGGCCGCGGAGGGAGGAAGCACATGCCGCCCAGAGAAAGTGAGGCCGGGCCTGGCGGGGGAAGAGGGGGCGGGAGCCCGGCAGCCGCGGAAGGAGGGTGATTGATCAGTGCGCTGTTCCCGGAGCTCCGTCCCGTTATTAGAGGCGGCCAAAGCAGGGCCACGCAATAACCGCCGAATCGCCAACTAATTGACGCTGCAGGCAACTACTTCATTGTGCGCGCTGGTTTTATGTCTTCATAGCCGGTGATTGACAAGGTGTAATTAGTCATCTCACTCGGTGATAAACATGGGCACCCTCCTCCCGCGGCATCAGGCCGTGTGTACCAGCAGAGGAAGCGATAGTTGACGCTGATATACCATTAAATCAAAATGAAGACGTTCAGAAGTGTGTGTTTGCTGTGACGCTCTGATGGTTTATTTCTCAAATACGGCACCAACAGATTTACTTGATTTGCAAGTTAACTACAACATTAACTGGTTTTATTTATTTTGCCTCTTCTTTCCTTTTCCTAGGCAGGGATGTTGCTCTTGGAGAATGTGAAGACAGTTTGCTTCTTGACAAGCGAGCGAACGGGCGCCCAGATTTTTGCAGCCTCTCGAGTCTCCCCCGAGGGAAATGCAGGCAGAGAAAACGCCTGATTTGGGAGCCACCAGGGAAGGATTCCGCGCAGGGAGAGCCGCCCTCTTTGGCCCCAGACCCGCCTGCCTGGGGACCCCCTTTGGGCACCGTCAATGGATTATCTGAAACACTGAGGATGGTGCCGGGGACTGGGGTGGGGAAAGCCTCTTGGATAATAACTGCAAAGAAGAAAGAGGCAAAGACAACTGTTTCTTCTCTGCCTTGCAGCAGGAAGAACTGTGTTCTTAAAGCTGTTGGCTGCAGTCACAGGGCCAGTTGCCTGCCTCGGTTCCCTGAGTAAAGTGTAATGTCTCCTGCTCTCAGGGTTGCACCCTTCAGCAAATTATACTCCTTGCTCGGCTGCGAAGTGGGTCTTGCTTAGGGAACTGTGTGTGTGTGTGTGTGTGTGTGTGTGTGTGTGTGTGTGTGTGTATTTGTATGGGGGTGTGTCCCTCTACAGTGAGGCTGCTACTGGAGGTGCCGGTTATTCATTTCAGAAACCTGGTGGTTTAAATCTTTAAAAGGGAGGGAGCACTCCTGGTTGGGCTCCCTAGAACTGCTGTGGTCTGTCTCAACCCTAATTCTGGTTAGAGAATGGCAAGGACTGAACAGAGCCACCAATATCTGAAAGTCCACTTCCAGTGTATTACACATGCCCCCAGGAACCCCCCAGCGGGGGTAAGCGCCCTGCATTTTCCCCTTCTCTCTAACCTCTGTCTCTCATTTGCATAGCAGAGGAATGGTGATTCCTTGCCACCGCGCAGGAATGTGGGGTTGCGGACCTCTCCAAGAAGAGATGGGGTGAAGCTGAGTCACAAGGATGGCAGAAAAGCCCCATATCTTCAACAAGGACCCCCCTTCCCAGGCCTGGGGGAGGAGGTGAAGGGGGGAGTGTTTTATATTATGTGAGAGGCTGTCAGTCAGCAGCAAATCAGCTCAGGCATGGCCACCTCTTCATGAAATCAACTCATTGCCTTGGTCACACCTTACATAAAATCTGCTGGTTACCACTATTGACAATAAAAATTAGTGGGACCTTAGCTGTTTCGAAGAAGAACCCCGTGTCTGTGGATAGATAAGTGGCTTGGCCCCACTCAGGCATGGAGGAGCCCAATTCCTCCTCCTCTTCTCCCTGCAGCGATCTGAACAGTTCCGAAACTGCCTCCCAGAGCGTCAGCTGAGCAGGTTGGGGAACTAACCAGGGCCCTCTCTCTAGGGCCCTGTTAAATGCACTGAACTTAAAATGAAACACGAAGTGTGAATTTCAGGTTTGAACATGATGCATCAGGAAACGTGGAGGTTGGCAGCCCTTTCCTCCCTCCTGCCTTTCGGTAGCAGGTATTAATATTGTATTAAATGTTATGAGAAAGTAAGGGCTGCGGAGAGGAATGTACTCAGATGCAATTTTGTCAAGGTTTTTATCTGTGATTATGATTCCAGATGTAGAAACTCCCGGAGGAGGGAAATGAGGGGCTGCTGGCGTGTGACATGTGTTTTAAGGTGTTTGGCAGTGTTTCTCAAAGTGGTGACAAAACGTTCAATTTTATTACAGGGAATCGGCAAAAGAAACATGAATATACTAAGTCGGAGATTGTTCCTCTCAGCAAAAGGATTTACCATTATTGATTAGGGTGGGGAAAGTTTGTATCTGGGTCTGCTTAAATCACATTGTCAACAATGTAAATCTGTCAGATCAGATTATTCTTAAAGAACAATTGTAACAAAATACACAATAGCTAATTGCATCTCCCCACCTACTAATTTCCATGCAAAGATGTAAACTATTCTGGAAGAAAAAAAAAGTAAATATTGCAACAAGATGTCATTTTTTTTCAACGGGTGTAACTACCACCATTCCTTGAGGGTAATTCTTCTTAATCTAACCCAGAATACTACCCAGTCCTAGAAGAGCCCCAGTCCTAGAATTCTGCCCATTTTGTTAATCTGATTGCTTTTTAGATAGAAGCACAACTAACAGCAGTAAATTTCCTCACACTGGGAACTGCATTTTGCTAAGAGGAGAATCAGGAAGATTGTGTGGAAAAAAAGTGGGGATGGGGGAGGAAGCAGCTGAACTCTTGACTGACAACTCTTGTATTGACATGCATTTGAGACTGGAAAAATTCCTACCACGGTCTTTCTCCATTCAAAGGCATCTCTGCCACCCCTTTCTGACAGCAGGGCACCCCTAAACTCTATTTCCAAGCAAGGTTTCCTCATAAACATTTTATGAGCTTCACTTACACTAATCGACAGGGGTACCCAGCCAGCGCTGACTAGACTGGAGGAGGATTTGGTAAACATTTCCACAGAACAAAAAGAGGGGGTTTTGGCTAAAGATGCTGGACTTGGCTCTCCCCTGAGTCCCCAACGAGAGAATCTTCACACTCACAGGATATGGATCGCCCCATACCTAGCACACTCCGTACGTCTGTCAGCCCATTTCACGAAGCTCACAAGTATTCAGCCCCAGCCTTTCCTTAATCCAGGCTAAAGAATGTTGATTTTGGTTTCCCAGCCACTGGCACTGTTTTACCATCACAAAAACATACTCGCTCCTAGCACAAATCGCACCTTCTTGGGAAGTAAGAAGGTTCCTCTCCTATCAGGTGATGTAGGACGTGGTACATTTCCGAGGGGAACAGTGAGGTTGCAAGGAAGGGAAAATGCTCAGCGTGGTCACCTTCTCTCACCCTGCACTTTCAGCAGAGCCCTTTCTCTACCCCAGACCAACTTTCCACTGGCTTGATTAGCAAATCTCTACTGCTATTTGGGGAGCTGGCATTGTCTCCTTAGGTGAGGAGTGAGTCATTTCCCACATAAGCTTCAGCCTTAGCCCAACCTCTTGCCCCCTCCCCCATTTTTATTCTTCCATTAATTAAAACAACTAATGTTCCATCGATTATCTTTGCATGAATGAAAATCGTTATGGGCCCTTGCAGGTATATGGGAAATTCTGTTTGCTTAAGTATTCACACTTTGATTTCCAATAGACTCATTTTCTCAGGCATAAAGAAATTCAAACAAAACAAAACAAAAACAATCTCCTGATACTTTGCAGTAAAGCACGAAGACTAGTAGTAATGAGTTTGTGCCGATCTCTTGCAGGAAGAAATGTTCAGATGGCCCCATTTTAGAGCTGAATTATACTATCTGGTAAAGGCTTCTAGACAGTTAAGGAAAACACTGATAGGTCATCAGACCTAGGTTTTGAATTTGTGCTTGTGTTGAATCAGATGAGCTCATCCAAATTTACCTTTAAGCTACCATCAGTCCTCAAAAGTAAAAAGGCAGGGGACAATCAGCTCTATTTGGAATTTCCCAGCTAGTTGGCCATTTCAGCTTGCATCTCCATTTCTGGGGGCTGCCATAATTAGAGCGATCTATTTTGCATTTACTTCTCTTTGCAAGCACTACATTATTCACTCTTTCCTGTGCTTATTAAACAGTGCCACCTGCACCAAATTCAACAAAGCTCTTCCATCAGTCAGCCCAGTAAGGATCCCAGACCATATATTATCATTAATTGAAGCTCAATTGAATAGTTGATGATAGAGGCATGAGTAAAAGTAACACATTTTCTAGGACCTGCTTATAAGAATGTTTTAAGCTAAAAAAAAAAATTTCCCAAATTGTCGTTTTTTACAAACTCATTTCATTCTCTCTGTACAGTAATTCAAGCAGCAATTAGCAAGTCTTTTAATTAATGAACTATTCCCTGTATGTCACCAAGGTGCCTCCAGCACAAACGTCCTCCTTCATAAGGTACTAGAAAATGCAGTCAATATTTTGTCACCCAAAGCCTTCGAAGCTGACCACCTCGATAGCCCTAATACTATCAAAAGGATCTGAAGAGCCAGGGACAAAGCTGGGAAACAGGACAATTTTCAGAAAACTAGCCATGGATAATCTGAATCCAGAGAGAGGGAGTGGCAGGAGGAAGGGAACCAGAAACAGAAAGGAGAGGCAGAAAATGAATGTAGATAGATACCAGTGGTTAAAGAAAAGCACAGAAAGTTTGGAGCAAAGATGGGACCATCTCTGAGCCTCAGCTATAACAAACTCCATCAAAATGCTGATGATTTACACATTTTTAGGAGCCTGAAACCTCACTGTGCATTGTTCTTATAAAGCTTTCTGCTTTGTTCAAAATACTGCTTATCTTTGGCATTGTCAACAGCTCTGCATCTGGGAGAGATTAATTAAGTGATAGGTCAGACACAATGAGGTGAAGGGGCATGTCCACCCAATCAGGACCGATTCATCCATTTCTAGGTGAATCAACTTTGTTGAGGGATGCCAATTTCAGTTCCATTTCCAGGGAGGATTTATCAATAGGAATGCCTGAGCTCCCCCAGTGAGGGGCTCTTAGCTGGAAAAGGTATTTCCAGACAGAAAAATCTAAAATCCACACTGTCCTTTTCAGATGTGAAACCAAAACATAACTATAAATTGGCTGTATGCTTAAGTTTCACTGATCTGGGTGAAGGCTGATTTTCTTGAACATGATCTTTCTACAAAATAGCTAATTGGATGATTACAAATAAGATTGCCATGCAACACAATAAAAAAAATTAAAAGTCTGCTTTCTCTTCTCCCCCTTCCCAACTATTTCTCATTGCCCCTTCCTTTCAAAGTCCACTTTTAACTTCTAGAAGGCAAAATGAAAGAAAGAGACAGGAAAAAGAGGAGGAGAACATGAAAGAGAGAAAGAGAGAATGAAAGAGAAATAGAGAGGTTTTCTAACGTGTCGGCTGAATGTTTCCAGGCCAATTAGAGGTTATCTTTAAATCTTCACCACCACCCCCATACACCCCACACCTTTCTAAAAAATCTTTAGATTAGTGAGAAATTAGCTAATCAGGAAAGGCTATGTGGCCAGTTCACCCTATTCTTAACCAGAAGGGTTTTAAGGACCTTAGACCCTACTCCCCAAAATGACACTCTCCCCATCTCTTCAGCAGCATGTCAGTCTGGGTGAAAATTGTGGTTGCCTCTGTGTGTGTGTGTGTGTGTGTGTGTGTGTGTGAGAGAGAGAGAGAGAGAGACAGACAGACAGACAGACAGACAGAGACAGGGACAGAGACAGAGAGACAGAGAGAGGCACGGACACAGAGACAAGAGAGGGAAGTAAACTCCCAGCCTGTGAATAATGCTCAAGTAAAGTGACTATTCCAAACAAAACACTTGGAATATTTTTACTCTATTTGTGAACACCCCTGCAAATGAAGTTCACCTTTTCCAAGGCATGTGTGTGTGTATGTTTGTATATGTGGGAGTAAACAATGGTTTGTGTTTTTTGTAACCAATCAGCCATTTCCCCTTCTCCAAAGAAATGTAGAATGCCAGTTTCTTAACTATGCAATTCTTTAAATCATCTGGGATCCATCTATATTTATAAAACTGAGCAGAAACACTTAGCAGCCTGATCAATAGCCATTGACCGGCAGTGTACCTCACACCCTAACATGCACAGCTTGATCATGTATATTTGATCATCGAAAAATTCAAAGCATCTTGCAGAGTGTATCAAGCTTCCCAAAAAATAGTCTATCTTTTTCTGTGGTCTTAAAAAGATGCCTGTTTCTCTCTCCCTTGCATTCATCCATCTATCTATCTATCTATTTACACACACACACACACACACACACACACACACACACACACACCCCTCCCTTCCTGGAGAGTTTATTGCTCATATATTTGATGAAGAACAAGGTAATTAACTGCAAGGCTGTACATCTGGGTGGCACTTCATATCCATTGTAATAATAAAACATTTTTTCCCATTTCAGCAGAAGAAAGGCTAGTCCTGCCCACAGATTCAGAGGACCCCAGCATCTCTGTCTGCAAAGCCTCCTTTTTATAAATCCTGCCTCCCTCTTAAGTGATGGCATGCACAATTGCACCAAGGGGCACTAAGTTTATCTGTAAAAAAAGCATAGTTGGAAAAGCTTGTCCCTTCTCAGACCTTCAGCATCAGCTAGTGGGGGTTTGGAATAGACATGGCTGGCTCCTCTGTCCCTAGTATTCTTGGCAGCAAACAGGGACAAGAGTCCAAAGGGCTTGTCCTACGAAGAGCCACAAGTAGAAGAGGTGTATTTTGGGATCTCAAGGGTTGATGTGCTGAGCACATGCCACTAAGTTCCAGTATCCGAAAAAGGACTCAGCCCTGCAGACTCTTCTGATAGTCTGGGGTCAAAAGGCTGGTTCTAAGTTTCTCCATAAAGTATGCCAGATCTGTCCAAACCGCTCCAGTCATCTGGCCGGAGGACTACCAGCTGGCAGGCCCGCTCCAAGCCTGCAGCACAGCCTTTCTAACCGCAACCCCAGAGACCTCCCACCCCACCCCCAGCCAGCAAAACAAATTACCTGCAGAACCTCCCATTTCTGGAGTCCCCTGCTCTGTATTCCGAATCGTGCCCAGGACAAATTTCTCGGGGCCCTTCCTTCTAAAAGCAGCAGCATCTGGGCCGAGGCTCCCTCCTTTATGTGTGTGTGTGTGGGAGACTTCATATGATAATACATGTAATATGATATAGAATGACAGAATGCATGACGGTTGCCCATAATACGGAGAAGTCAGTCAAAGGACAGAGGGGACATTTGGATAATTACCATCCATTGGCTAGTCAATCACTCGAACAGAGAGAAACTGCACAAAACCCACAATGGAGTTGGGAAACAAAAGAGACCCGAGCCAGACTCAGGATTAACCGGTCTAAAGCGATCTAAATGCTTTTGTATCTGAAGAACTGAGGATCCCAGTTGCCCCCCCTTCCCACTCCCAGGGAACTAATTGCGGGGATCAGAGTTAAAGCCCTCTCCCTCCTTTCCCCTTTCTCTTTGTAGACTGCTCACCAAGCAGAAAAAAAAAAAAAAATGATTTCTCCCTCTGTGTTCATTAAACTATTTTAAAGTTAAAGGGATGGGGGAGGGTGGCTCCAGGTGGGCCCTCAGCCCGGAAGCTGGGGTTCTTCAGCCTTGGAAGAGGCTGAGACAGTCTCTGTCGATCTCAATTCTTTGTTTCTGGGTGAAGTCTTCCCTGCTCGCCCCTGGAAACGAATGCCCCATTCACCTGAGCAGCTGCCCTTTGCCTGGAGGCTAACAGGGACGGTTGGTACCCTGCTTTGGATGAGGAGTCCCCATAATTGGCCCCTGCACTAGAAAAACAGAAGGTCCACCCCCTAGCCGAAAACTCAGATGGAGTCAGCACCCTCAGAATTAAACGGCGTAAGGCGTAAAAGGGTGACAGAGAAGGGGGTCTAGCCTTCAAAATGGGTACGAGAGAAGACGGTGGCAAATTGTGAGAAGACAGAACTTGCTTCTCAGCTGGGCAGTGAGAAAGAGAAAGAAAATCCTTCTCAATGGGGCAAGGAGAGACTATGCTTATTGGGGGAAAGGGATGAGAAGAGACTCCTGACTGAGAAAGAGAGAGGTAAAGAGGTGATTCCTCATGAGCGACATAGGAAAACGGTCCCGTAAATGTTGAGACTCCAAGATGAAGGTGAGAGAGGAGGAGAATTCCTTAAAAGAGAAAAGATACAGACCGAGATGTCCGTAGCTGAGAGAGAGACCCCCGAGTCCCGGGACAGAAAGATGGGTAACTATCTCACCCAATTCCCACCGGGTCCTCCCGATGCGATTCTAACTCGCCCAGCGCCCTCCCGGCTCGGAGGGACTCGCGTGTCCCCGCTCCGTGGCAGCGGCGGCTCCCGGTCCCCGGCCCGCGGGTGCCCGCCGTGCCCCTGTCCGCACGCGCCCCCATCCGCACGCGCCCCCAGCGCAGCCCCCTGCCCCTCGGGGCGGCCTGGGCGCCTTCTTACCTTTCCGAGTCCTCCGCCGCGGGTGTGGCCGGCTCGGCGGGCGGCCCCGGGCCAGGGCCGGGGGGCGGGGGGCAGGGGCGCCGGGCTGGGGGGGAGCGGCAGGGTGAGGGCTGGGGGGGCTGGCACGGTGCCCAAGGGGGGCGAGGGGGCAGCGGGCTGCCCCAGGGCCCGCGGGCGAGTCCGGCCGAGCCGGAGGAGGGGCGGGGGGCGGGGGCCCGAGGAGGGGCGCCAGGGCCCGGGCCGGCGGGCGGGGAGCTCCAGCCTGCGGGACCGGCCGGGGAGCCGGGCGAGGCGCGGGAGGGAGACCCCGAGCCCGGGGAAGCCGAGGACCAGGCGCGCGGATCGGGGGTGGAGGGACGGTTTTGTCGCCTCGGCTGACAAATCAATCAGGGCACGCCGAGCCGGGGCACTGCCACCGGCGCTGCGGTGCTCGCGGCTCCCCGGCTGGCCCCGCGCCGCCAGCTGCCGGCTGCCTCGGGTCCGCTCGGGCCGGCGTCGCGGGCGGGGCGGCGGTCATTAGGCTGCGGGCGCGTGCGGCCCGGGCGGGGGCGGGGGCCGAGCGGCGCCGCATCCCGGCCTCCTCCCCCGCCCGCCGCTGGCCCGGGCCCGCTGCGCGCTCCCCCCACCCCCGCTCCCCCGTCACTGTCACTAGCTCTGGCCGTTCCGTCTGTCCGTCTCTGCCCGCCTCCCTCTGTCTCTCTCCATCTCCCGGTCTCTGTCGCGTTTCTCTGTCTCCCTTCCTCTCTCGGTCCCTCCCGATGTCCCCAGCTCTCTTGCTCACTGCGCCTCTGTATTCTCTCTTTGCAGCCGTGGTGCTCTCTTACCCTCTCTCCTCGGTCGGTCTCACCATTTTCTCCCACTCTCTCTTCTTTCTTTCTTGCTACCTATCGTCACTCTCCAACCCTTGCTCCCTTTGCTCAGGAAGACTATTTATCTCTCCCTCTTTGGAACAGCAGCCCCAGTCCCAGAATCCAACTTAAATGCATTTTCTCTGCTCTGAGACCTCGGACAAGTCACTTCCTCCCTGCCAGCTGCAGTTTCCGTGTTGAAAGGAGTGAATAGGCTGCTCTTGGTGATGTGGTTGGGAGGGGCGCCGCAGGGAGGGCATGCGGGAAGTGCTCAAGGACTCTGGTTCTCCCTCTTGGAGTTCATACTTACCCAAGGGCAGCAGCCACTGTGGCAGCCGCCTACGACCAGGGCTCACCAGGTGCCAAGTGGGCCCCACAAAACCTCTGTCGCTAGCTTCCTGGGTCAGGACAAGTACCAAAAGGCCAGTTCAGCAGGGAAAGTCAAGGGTGGTTTCTTCTGGGGTCTCGAAAGCCTCTCCTGAGGAGCATCTGTGGTCCCCAGGGCAGATCCCAGAGCTGGATCTGACATCTCAGGCCCTGTCACCTGCTGGTTCCTCCTTCACTGACACCAAGCAGAAGGGCAATACTCTTTCCTGTCCTTAAACCCAAGCAGGAGAAAGATTATTCCTCCCTGCCTTCACACGCACACACACAATGAATGACTTTTAAGCTTCAAAGACGTTTCCTGGGTAGAGTGCAGCTTCAGAGTCAGACAGCCTGCCTCGTGAATTGCTGTACCCTAAGTGTAATCCTCATTATGAAATTGTTGAATAAAAGCTAGACAGAAGAAATAACCTTCCACAGGCACATGATACCATGGATGGTCCCAACCACAATCCTAAAAGGAAGGTAGTTATTGTTCTCATTTCACAGATGACGAAACCAAAACTTAGAGTGATGTGACTTGCCCAAAGCCACACACTAAGTGGCCTTGAACCCACATCTGTCTGCCTTCATGCAATTTGCAGTCTAGCTGGGGAGACAGACTATGAAAAGCAATTCCATTATTCTTTCATGACAAGTGCCAAGTAGAGAGTGCAGTTGAGACCAAACATCCAGGGAAACTGACCTGGGCTGGGGGCTCAGGAAGGGCTTTCTCAAGGTGAGACCTGAAGTCAGGTGTGGGGCTTGCAGTTGGCAGGAAGTGGGAAGTTGCTGCTAAAGGGAAAGTGTTCCTGGAAGAGTGACCAGCATGTGCGGTGGGGCGGGGGCGGGTGAGAGGCAGCAGGGAGCCTCGCTAGTAAGGCCAGTGTAGCTGGAGCAGAAGGAATGAGAGGGATGAGGCAGGAGAGGTGGGCGGGGCCAGGCCTAGAAGGGGAGGGGCTTATAGATTGAGGAGGAGCCTGCGCCTCAGTACATGCTAACCACATGAGTCCTGATATCCCTTTTCTTGACTGGAAGGGGGAAGCCAGATTCAGTCCCCATACATGTCTTCTGCCTGTCGTCTGTCTTGGGGGTTGTCATCTCTTGTCCTTTCCTCTGCTCCGTCCCAGCACTCTCCACCCACAGTGTCATTGCTTGCCTTGGCATCTGTGTCGCCCCGTGAGTGTGACCTCCCCCAGACCACACATCCACGCTTGGTTCCTTCCTCTCTGTGCCCCTACAGTCAGCCGCACAGGAGTGTCTTCAGCCGGCATTTGTTGTTGGACCGAACCGTCGGGAGCCATTGAGTGCCAGCTGTGTGCCAGGTTCTGTGCTGGGCATTGTCCCTGCCTTCCCAAAGTGCTTGTTTCATGGGGAAGACACTTTTGAACACACAGGATGGTAATGACCATTTTGAAGGGGACTTGAGGTGTGGGACTGGAAGCTCTTTGAGGGGAGGCCTGTCCTGGTCTGTTCACCTTGTACAGTCTTCAGGGTGTGGCACAGGGCGTGGGACAAGATGGACACTCAGTAACATGCATTGAGAGGATGAAAAAGAAAAGTGAAGTTTAAATGCAGAAGGACTAAGGATAAATCGGAGTTAAGTGAGCCAGGAGAAAGGATGGGGAAACTTGTCTGTGAAGATCTAGCTAAGAGCAATACACAGACAGGAGGAGAGAGGAGGATCTGTAGACAGCGAGGGAGCCAATGCTTATTGAGCTCCTCCTCTGGGCCAGGCAGGATCTGGGCACTTTTGTGCAGTTATCTTGACTAACCTTCACAGCACCCCTGCCTTGGAGGCCCCGTTGCTCTCCCTTTTCTGAATAAGCATTGGGGTCCAGAGAGGTTAGGTCACTGGTCTGAGGTCACACAGCTAGTAAAAGCCTGCATCTGGATTTGAACCCAGGTCTGCCTGCTCCTCTCCACTAAAAAGAGGAAGCTGAAGAGGAGGAAAAGGAGGAGGGAGATGACTGAGAACAAAAGAAGAGCGATGGCAAAGGAGTGAACTCGATGAGGAATTTTTCAGCTTAAAAACAATTCCCATTTCCCAGCTCTGCAGAGGCTGGTGCGGTCGATCTGAGGCGAGCCGGCCCTCTGACTTGCTGGAGCCTGCGGAGGGGCCCCAGCGAGTTGCTTCAAAGCTGGTCTCTTCAGTACAGGCGCTTTTAAACTTCACACGGGAAACTTTCCAGGGTTGACTTTTTGCACTTTGTTTCCAAATCAAGAGATGGGGAAGTCCCTGTCAGCCCAGCGGGGAGGAGATCTCACTGAGAGTCTGGCTCTGGGTTTCCAGGCTTGGCATCAAGCTCCCCCCACCTCCCAAGAGAACCTGGAGGGTGGGGTAAGGGGGAACCTGTCCCCTGCCCTCAGTGGGTTCCCAGGGAGAATTCAGGGTGTGGGCTTGGCAGCTGATCGTCCTGGGCGGGGGATGAGGCTTCTCTTCCTGTGTTCTTCCAAGCCTGGTTTCTCACTGGGTTCCTGGTGGTGTTTGCTGACAAGGTGTGACCGGCTCACAAGGGTCATATGTGTGCCTTGCTCTTCTCTGCCCAGCAGCCTCCAAACCACAACACACCGTCTGTCATCTGATCACCATTGTGAGAGGTGGCAAGGGTCTTCCTAACCCTCAGCTCCTTCTGATTTTTGGAATTCAGATTTGGATTTTGGACGTACATCAAGAGGCTGGCTCCATGCATTTTAATTAAGCTGTCTTTTTTCATTTATTACGAATACACTCCTCTTAACTATGATTTATTTGTTAAACAAAGCACCATAAGCCTTCACTTATTCATCTTAATTTCAACAAAATTAAAGTAGTCGCTGTTAGATTGCACCTAATTGCGCTTGCAATGAAGAGAATGGAGATGTTAATAAAAATAAATTGAAGATAAACAATAAAATCATTACATCTTTGCGGCGGTAAATGTAACTAATCAGTTTTGACTCCAAGCGACCAAATAGGAATAATGAATATGTCACCAAAGGCACACTCATTAAGGAAAGCCACGGCGGCCTGGGTCCTCGGGGCAGCAGACAGCCATCCTGCCCAGGTGGCCCTGAGAGTTCCTGCCCCCTCGGCTGGGCAGAGGGGCCCTGAGGAACGAGGGCAGTGGGGAGGTGGCTCAGAGAACAGGAGAGAGTCCTGGCTGGGAAGCCCCGAGGCTGCCCTGCTACAGAAGGGTTCTCTCAAACTGATGAGAAAACTAGAGGTTCCAGGCCCATTTCTGGACATTGCAAATAACCAAGGATGGGGAGAGAGACCAGGAGAGAAACAGACAGATATACAAGAGACACAGTCAGACACATGCCAGGGGACACAGAAGAGATGAGTCCAGAAGAAAGAGACAAGGAGAAAGAGAGACAGGCAGACAGAAAGAGACCAGGACAAGAGACAAGGAGACAGAGGAAGAGCAAGTCCAGGGATGGACAGACGGACAGGATGGATAGAGTAAAGAGTCTGTGAGGAAGAGGCAGCTTAAACAGAGTGATGGAGGAGGGATGGGGACTGAGCCCTGGTGGCAGGAGGGAGATGGAAGAGACAGAATCAGGCAGGTCTGCAGAAGTGGAGGCTCACTGGCCTTAAGGAAATAATCTTTCCTGTGAGGACAAGACATAAACACATGTTAATTTCAATCCAGTTAAAGCTCAGGAGGTTTCAGATTAGGATTCTGGACAGAGTGGTCTTCAGGAGTCTGTCCAGGTAAGTGACTATCAGGACAGGACCCCTGTACTGGGCTCTGAGAACACAGAGGAGGAGGGTGGCACTGAGGTGGAGGAGGCAGAAGAACACCTGGGGTGGTCTCCTGGGCTCATCCTCCAACTGCAGGGATTTTATGAACCTAAACAGTCCAGACTGAGGTCCCTTCCTCATGTCACAGGTTTCTGCGCCAGCCCTTGGGTCGCTAGCCCGGCTCCTGATGCAGAGCCAGAGAGGTGCCAGCCCAGGCTGCTCTGGCTGAGGCTGTCCAAGCAGCAACCCTTTCCAGGCTGGGAAAACCAAGAATGTGGGCAACTTTGGGAAATGGGAAAATCCGAGGCCGTGGCCATTGTGGTAAGATTGGACAGCCCGGAGAGACAACCTGAAGGACACATATGTTTTGAATACCTGCCATGTGCCTAGCCCTGAGCTGGGCCCGACAAATACAGAGTTGAATCAGATATAGCCTCCCTATCTCAATTTCCCCATCTTTAAAGTAGGATTAATAATAGAGCCTTCTTTATGTGTTTGTTATAAGATTAAATGACTTAATATTTGTGAAGAGCTTAGAATGGTGGCTGACCCTTGGAAAGGACTTTTTGTCTGTTAAATAAAAATATAATAAATCCCTGCCCTCAGGGAGTGCAGAGTTCAGTGGAGGAGACAGACTCATTAGCATTAAAGTTCAGTCCAGTGGGGTAAGAGCCATTACAGATACACTTCAGGATGCTCTTGGGGGTCCAGAGTGGAGACGAAGCCCCCAGCAGAGCAATCTTGAAGGAAAAATAGGAATCAGTCAGATGAACGGTGTGGGGATAGGGAAAAGAATATTCTGGGTAAATGGGCCATGTAAACAAAAGCATGTGGGCAAGAAATGACAGGATGTACCTGGAGATGTCAAGCAAATTGGAATTGAGGTGAGGCTGGAGACCAGGGACTGAGATCTTGATGTGTCTTTGCAGAACCAGTGAAGAGCATCTGAGTGGACATTTATTCTTTTTCATTGTTGCTGTTTTTTTGTTTGTTGTTGTTTTGGCTGCTCAGCATTCGTTTGCTATACTTGCAGTGGGACTTTTCTTTTGGAATTGCATCTTCCCCCTTTTTACCCCTTCTTCCCTCCCAGTCCATGTGGTTCTAGTAGAGGCAACACCACCATGACTCCAGGGGAAGGAGCATGTGACCTAGACCTAAGCCAGTCAGCACATTCCATTCCTGTGGCCACAGTGATTGGCTGAGGGAAGGCTAAGCAGGCCCAATGGCAGCCAATCTAGGACTTTGGCCTGAGGACCTGACAGAGGTCTTTGAACCTTTCTGCTGGTCTCTAATCTAACAGGATGCAGGGTTTGGGGCTGCTGCCACCATCTTACCGTCATGTGGAGCTTGAAACCAAAGCCAACAGAGCAGAAGGCAGCGTGACAGAGCAAAATGAGTCCCAGTGACATCGTTTGAGCCCTGAATCCAGCCAAGATGAATCTAGCCCTAGCTCTTGGCCTTTTTGGTTTCATGAGCCAATAAATTCCTTTTTGTGTAAGCCAGTTTGGGTTGGGTTTTCTGTCACTTGGAACAGACAGTTCTAGCTGATAGGCTTCAAACAGGAGCGCCATGCTGTCGTGTGTTTAAGTGACATCACTCTGGCAGTCACAGTGCGGCAGAGGGACTGAAGGGAGTGAGATGGAGGCAGGGAGGCCAGAGGGGAGGCTGGAGTGGTCATCCCAAAGAGGGCTCCTGATGAAGAGCAGGCCAAGCTAGGGACTTCTGTCACCACCAGTGTGTTAGGTTCTTACTGCTGCCATAACAAATCACCGCAAACTGGGTGGCTTAAAACAGCAGAGAATTATCCTCTTACAGTTCTGGAGGCTAGAAGTCTCAAATTAAGGTGTCAGCAGGGCTGAACTCCCTCTGAAGACCGTAGGGGAGAATTCTTCTTTGCCTCTTCCAGCTGCTGCTGGCTCCAGGCATTCCTTGGTTTGTGGCTGCATATTCCCACCTCTACCTCCGTCTTCACGTTGCTTTCTCCTCCTCTGTGTCTGTGTCTTCTCCTCTTCTGCCTCTTCTAAGGACACTTGCCATTGGACTTAGGGTCCACCTGTGTAATCCAAGATGACTTCATCTCAAGTTCTTTAACTTAGTTACATCTGCAAAGACCCTTTTTTCCAAATAAGGTCACATTCATAGGTTCCTGGACATATTCATATCATTTTGGAGGTCACCATTCGACCCATTACAGCATCCTTAGTGAGGACTGCCTAAAACAGAAATAAGTGTTTCCAACTCCAGTTCTCTGTGGAGCCCATTTCACTTCTCAGAGCCTCAGTGTCACCATCTGTAAAGTGGGTCAAGATGACCAACACACTAGGTGACAGAATTGTGTGAACACTAACATCCAGTTCAAATACAGGGGTTTAAAGAGAAATGAGAAAGCAACTTCCATATTGCTGCCTCCTGTTCATGCCCTTTTAGGAGTATTTTGATGGCAAAAAACAGGACCAATTTTCTCCTAAAAATTCTTCTATTCAGTTAAAGAAAGATGAAATTGTAAGGACTGACACCTTTTCCCTGAGACACAATGAGGCACAACAATGATATTCCATAAATGTGCGCTCCCTTCCCCACCTTCAACTCATAATTAAGAAAGGAAATTTAAATTAAGATAGACCCATGGCGAGGAGAGGAGTTAAGCTTCACCAACCTGGAATCTCCTTCCAAGTATCCTCAGCTGGGACCTTGAGGACCGTGCTCAGAAGTGCTTCGCCATCTCAGCTCCCCTCCATCTGGAAGCTCTGCCTCCTTCAGTCTCCTGCCTGACCAAGTGAAGAGCATGGTCATGACAGCTCCATTTACTGACCATTTGCTCTGTGCCAGGCGGAAGGCTCAGGGATTTCCATGCATTAGCTCAGTTTTCCTATTAACAGAGTCTATTACCATCCCCTTTTTATAGAAGAGGAGACTGAGGCTCAGAGGGGGAAGTGGCTTTCTCAAAGTCACACAGCCAGCAACTGCTAGAGCCAGGTCTCCAGCCCAGATCTGTCTGGTGCCAAAGCCCACGCTTGTAACTAGGGCACTAACCTGCTGGTGTGCAGACTCTGCAGGGCCAGTGGGGCTGGGGTCTCCCAGGCTGGCAGCAGGAAGAGGTAATCCCTCTAATGGTGCTGAGCCAAGGTGGCAGTACTTTAGCTTCATCTAGGGAGCTCTATCAAACAGGAGGGGGCCCCTAAGTTCCTCTTTGAAGTGGGAGCCAGAGGCAAGAGCTTGCCCTACAAGGGATGGCTGGATGCCACGTGTCAATGGAGGGCCAGAAACACACCAGCTACACCCACCACAGTAGAAGTCAGCATAACTCAGAGGAGCCTTGAGTTGGGCACCAAAGCCTGGTGGTGGGCAGAGGGGGGACCTGTTTAAGCTGAAGAAATAGAGGCCTTAAAACCCACTATATAGGGCTTCCCTGGTGGCGCAGTGGTTGCGAGTCCGCCTGCCGATGCAGGGGACGCGGCTTTGTGCCCCGGTCCGGGAGGATCCCACATGCCGCGGAGCGGCTGGGCCCGTGAGCCGTGGCCGCTGAGCCTGCGCGTCCGGAGCCTGTGCTCCGCAACGGGAGACGCCCCGGCAGTGAGAGGCCCGCGTACCGCAAAAAACAAACAAACAAACAACCCACTATATAAAAATTAAACACAGAATTACCGTATGATCTGGCCATTCCACTCCTAGGTATACATCCAAAAGAATTGAAAGCAGAGATTCAAACAGGTATCTATACACTCATGTTCATAGCAGCATTATTCACAATGGCCAAAAGGTAGAAGCAACCCAAGTGTCTGAGATAGATGAATGGATAAGCAAAATACGGTATATATATATACAGTGGAATGTTATTCAATCTTTAAAAGGAAGGAAATGCTGACAAATGCTACAACATGGATGAACCTTGAGGACATTATGCTAAATGATATATGTAAGCCAGTTACAAAGGGACAAATACTGTATGATTCCACTTGTATGAGGCACCTAGAATAGTCAAATTCCTAAAGACAGAAAATAGAATGGTGGTTGCCAGGGGCTGGGGAGAGGGGAAATTGGGAGTTACTGTTTAATGCGGGCAGATGAGAAAGATGAGAAAGTGGAGATGGATGACAGGAATGACTGCACAATAACGTGAATGTACTTAGTGCCATTGAACTGTATACTTAAAAATGGTTAAAATGATCAATTTTATTTTATGCATATTTTACCACAACTAAAAAAAACAAAGCTGGGAATTCCCTGGTGGTCTAGTTGTTAGGAATCTGTGCTTTTACTGCCAAGGGCCCGGGGTTCGATCCCTGGTTGGGGAAGTAGGATCCCACAAGCCACACAGCGCAGCCAGAAAATAAAATAAAATAAAATAATTTTTAAAATAGTTAAAAAAAACCCACAAAGCTGACATTTCCCTTACTTCTAATAAAAAACTTCCTAAACTAAAAGGCAAAAGCAAGCCCCCCAAAAATGTAATCCTTATTGAGTGCTATGTGCCAGGCATTATACTGAACGCATTCCATTCATCATCTATTTAGCCCTTTGCAACCATCACAGTGGTAATTATTTCTCCCAGTTTCCACATGAGGAAACTGAGTGTCCCAGAGCCTCACCCCAGGCCTTACAGCTAGGAAGGACCTTGAACCCATGCCCTTAAACTACTATGTGTGTTGCCCGGGAACACACATCCAGAAAGTGGCAGCTCCAGGCTTGTCACACTTTCCTTGGTGCAGGGACAGAGTGAAAAAAAATGGGAAAAAACAGAAGACTTTGGCATGTTTAACCTCTGGGCAGAGTGGAAAAGCAGCCCGGAGGCTGTCAGAGAGGGTCTATAAGAGGCCAGTAGGGAGCCCAGCCTTACAGCAGATATCTTTCATCTTAGAAAGTCCCTGGGACAGCTTTTCCACCCTGTGTTTTACTGCCTGCTGGGAGTTGCAAGGAATCAGAGCATGTCCAATAAATGTTTTATTCCATCCTGAGCTGGCCCTCCTCTTGGGCAAAATAAGCTCCTTTCTCCAGGTGGAAATGAAGGGGCAAGCATTTCTAGGGCAACGACATAGGGAATGGTCTCTTTATTTCACACAGAATAACCAGCTCAGAGAGGTAAAGCAGCTTGCCCAGGCCCACACAGCAGATCAGCCCCCAAGGTCCAAACCCAGGGTGCCTGGCTTCTGGCCCAGGACCCAGCATATACTATAATCCACGCCGGAGCTGTCTGAGAGTTGGGGCTGCCTCCGTCTCAGCCTCTGGGTCTCCCTTCTCTGTTCTTCTAATGGAGGAACACTCAGCAGGCTGTGGCCACTGAATCACCAAGTCATCAAAAATCTATGATGGTGACTTTTCTTGGGAAGCCCCTCCCTGGTGGGACCTTCTGCCTCCTTCTCCAGCCCCATCTCCCACCAGCCTCTCCCCTCCCTCCTCCCCAAATTCCTCCAAACCACTGTCTTCCTTCTCACTCCAGGCCTTCACCTCTGCTGCTCCCCCTTCTAGGGGCTACCCCACCCCCTACTTTGCTGACCTAACCACGACTCATTCTCAGGTCTAAGCCTGAATGTCTTCTGGGAAGCCTCCCCTGATCTTTACCCTGTCAGCACCTGCACCCTCTACCAGACATGCACGCACACACACTCCTACACACTCATACATATATACTCACTCTCACATACACACATACACACTCACACTCAGACACACACACACACACACACCTTATCTAGTGTTCATGGCTGTGCCCCCAGTGCCTAAAACGCCACGTGGCACAGAGCAGGCCCTCAGTAAATTTTGACGGATTGAATAAATACACGAAAAGAATGCCATCAGACTCATTTAACAATCCTGGACTTGTCACCAAGCAAATGAAGAGGCCCTGGGCAAGATGTTTAAGCTCTCCAGGACTCAGTTTTCTCATGAGTAAAATGGGTATAAAAAAGAAACTTCCTCACAAGGTGCGTGGAGTTAGTGAGTGATTCTATGTAAAGTGCTTGGCCATGACCTAGGTCATAGCAGGGCCTTAGTGAAGCTTATGTACTGCTGTGCCTTGAAGTCTGTGCCCTCACCATAGCCCTCAAGTACCCTCTGTTGAGGAGAAAAATCATATGTGCAAAGTTCAATATCTGCTTCTGAAATCTGTGAGCTCTTGAACTGGAAGTTTGAGGCATACAAGCACCTTGACCTTCAAGGACTTTGTGATTCAGTGGAGGAGAAAGGCCTTAAATAGACAACAACAGAGTGTTAGTGGGCTGTGGTAGAGGGGGTTCTCATGGTGGCCCCAAGGATGGCTTCTCAGATGATATGAGGCTGGAGCTTTGCCGGGAAGGAAAAGTAAGTTTCCCAGGCAGAGATTTAGGTGGAGGGAAGTCCTGTCTGCAGAGGGAAGAACATGGGCAAAGGCCTGAAGGTATTACTGAGAACGGTGAATCAATCAGAAGGACAAAGTGCCTGCTGCGGGCTGGAGGGGGCTCAGGGGAAGGTTGAGGCCAGCCAGTGAGGGTATGTAAGGGAGCCTCCATCCTAAGAGAGCTTTGACCAGTAGGCCAAAGGGAGCCATGGCAAAGTTCCAAGCAGACTGGAGGTGAATACTAGAGGGTGACATCATCAGATTTACTCTCTGGAAAGCGTGTGAACAGGGCTTAGCCTGGCAGAAGAGATTCCTTAAAACATGTTCCCCCTAAGTTCATAGAAATGAAAGTCAATGGGATTGGGGGTCAGGTAGACCTTACTTCCTCTGGCTCCTCTCTTTAGGGCTTTGTGGCAAGTGGCTGGCCCTTCCTGAGCCTGGAGTCCCCATCTGTAAGTCAGGGACAAGAAAGGTGACTTACAAGTGTAGCTGAGAGGATTTGGCGAGATTCTGGGTGTGCAAGTGCCCCACGAAGCAGTCACACAACCAAGGCTGGCTCCTTCCTCTTTGAGCCCAAGGAAAAATTTACCCCAATTATCCCAAGGACTCGGGTATGACCAAAGCTCCAGGTCTGTTTTATGCCCATTAGCCAGGCTCATTCCAGAAGCAGCCTCTGGGACTTTCCAGAGCATACCCCTTATTAAAGACATCCTCCAAAGCAGGTGGGGTGTCATCACCCGTGTAGATCTGGCCATCTCAGGCAGAGGCAGGTGGACCTTTGTAGCTGCACATCAGAGCTGCCCATCTCTGGTCCCAGGGTTTAGAGACAGAGTGACACAGACCCTCGTGCTCAGGGAGATGTCCTTGGTGCAAACCTTCCATCCACCTGGCTAGTCCACCCTCCAGGACGCAGGGAGATGAGGGCCTTCAAGGAGATTCAAGGCATACTGGGCACAAGCTATGAGTCCAAAGAGTTACGAAGTAGCTGGGAATACATAACATTCCCTCCCTCCCAGCACTGTAAACACATTAAACATCGCTCTTGTCCCCTAAGAAGTCATGCTTTGTTAATAATAATCACATCGACCGTTTGCTGAGCCTTACTATGTACCAGGCACCTTGCTAAGTTTTTCCTTGGACTGTTCCTCTTTAAACATTGTGAACTATATACAGTTGTCAGTCCCATTTCACAGACGAAGAAACTGAGGCTCACAGAGGTTACTTCACTTGCCAAATCAGCCAGCTGGAAATTGGTTGACTGGGACTTGAATCCAGGTCTCTGGGCTCTAGATCCTTTGCTCATAACAGTTAGTTTAAAAAGCCCCTGTCTAGGAAATTCCCTGGCGGTCCAGTGGTTAAGACTCTGTGCTTCCACTTCAGGGGGTGCGGGTTCAATCCCTGGTTTGGGAACAAAGATCCCACATGCCGCGTGGCATGGCAAATAAATAAATAAATAAATAAATAAATAAATAAATCATCCTTCTTAAAAAAAAAAAAAATCCCCTGTCTAGATAAGGAGATGGAGGAAAAGATGCTATCAGCTGGGCAAAGGTTGGGCTCGGGTGGGATCTGGGAGACAGGTAAGGGGGTCTGTGGGAGGTTGCTAAGCAACATGATGGAGAGACTAGAAACAGAGCAGGGACTGGTCTCACTGGGGCTGCACTGCCAGACACCAAGGTCGGAAGAGGGGGCTGGGGGACCCCTGCCTGATGCTTCTTACAGCCCAAACTCAGCTCTCACCTAACCCATCTTTTGCCCTAACTCCTTTTCTGGCTCTCCATTGATGTTAGGACAAAGTCCAAATCCCTCAGTCTGGCACTCAAGGCCCTTCACAAGCTCTCCATGCCTAACCCTCTGGCTCCACCACTGCCCCTCAGCCCACAGGAGAGCCTCACTTCTCTTTCACAATCCTATGCCTTCGCACATGTTGACTCTTCCTGCCTTTTCCATTTGATGAACCCTGGCCCATTCTTCCACACCTAGCTCACACGTCAGGGAAGCCAACTCAATCTCTCCTACTCGGTACATCTGTTTGTGTGTGTGTGTGTGTGTGTGTGTGTGTGTGTGTGTGTGTGTGTGTGTGAGAGAGAGAGAGAGAGAGAGAGAGAGAGAGAGAGAGAGAAACTCTCTCTGTGTCTCTCTGTGTTTCTCTATCTCTAGCAGAGACCAGGTCACAAGAAATGTTTGGAAAACAACGAATGAGCCAATGGAATGGACCAAGGCTACACCTATGCTCATAGGAAGCTCAAAATGCTGTCCCTGGGAAAGAAAAGAAGTGAAAGCCCATGGGAGAGGTCAGGGTGGCTGGAGGGCTAGTCCAGTTCCCTTTGACTGGCTAAATTAAGAGACTCCAAGATTTTTGTCTCAAGACATATTTTTTTTTTTTGCCGTACGCGGCCCTCTCACCGTTGTGGCCTCTCCCGTTGCGGAGCACAGGCTGCGGACGCGCAGGCTCAGCGGCCATGGCTCACGGGCCCAGCTGCTCCGCGGCATGTGGGATCTTCCCGGACCGGGGCACGAACCCGTGTCCCCTGCATCGGCAGGCGGACTCTCAACCACTGCGCCACCAGGGAAG
>NC_041222.1:2918910-2936187 GCF_002837175.3 Physeter macrocephalus
CGGACGCGCAGGCTCAGCGGCCATGGCTCACGGGCCCAGCTGCTCCGCGGCATGTGGGATCTTCCCGGACCGGGGCACGAACCCGTGTCCCCTGCATCGGCAGGCGGACTCTCAACCACTGCGCCACCAGGGAAGCCCCTCAAGAAATATTTTTAATGGGCTTCGGATGACTCATTCCTTGACAGCCTCACCACACCCATAACTTCCAGAGGGGCCTCATGCCACTGCCTTAACTCAGAAATCTTCCCTCAGCTCCACTCACTCACTCACTCACTCCATTCTGTAAGTCAGGAGAGGTTGGGTTCTGCTGCAGCAACAACCCCCCCACCAAGAGTCTTCGTGGTTCATCCTGTATGCACGCTGCAGTTCGGCTGGGGACCTCTGCTCTACATTATTCCCCTCAGGGACCCACGTTGAGCGAGGCTCTTTTTCTGGGCTTCTGTGATTGCTGAGGCAGGGAAAAGTGAGCACCACAAATCACTCACAGGCTCTTAAAGCTTCTGTCCAGAAGTGACTCACATCATTTCTGCTCATATTTTACTGGCCAAGGCAAGTCACATATCCACACCTAATTCTACATGAGGCAGAGAGCTGCAATCCTAGCATGTGCCTTGGAAGCTGAGAGACTGAAATATTTAGCAAATTACATTAAATACCACTCCACCCATCACCTTTTACTGTGCACCTACTACTGTGTGGCATGCGTGGCAGGAGTTCCAGAACCGGAGGGGGGGCGTGTTCTGCTCACCTGTTACCTCTGGGATGTCACCTATGACCCGTTTCCATGCTGTTTCATGTCGCCAAAACTCTGCACACATAGTTTCTTCTGCTTCAAATGCTCTTTCTCTCTTCAGCACTTGGCAAATTCCTACCCTTTCTTCTTCCTTCTCTTCCTCCCTCCCTTCCTTCTTTCACTTAACAAATGTATACTGAGCACCTCGATGTGCCAGCATGATGCTTCGTGTTTCCAAGATCCAGCTCAAGTAGATCATGTGTTCTTGGAGGTCTTCCCCAGTCCTCCCACTTCAGAAACAAATGCCCTGGGTTTCTAGCACCTTGAACATCCCTCTGCATGTCCCTTTGGCTTGTAAGTATCTGTGTCCACACTCTCTGCTCACTAGGCTATGAGCTGTGCAAGGGCAAGACCTGTCTCTCATTCTTCTATCTCCCCAGTCCCTGTGCTTTTGCTCAGAGAAGTATTGCTAACTGACTGGCCAAGCGGCTGATTGAATGAATGAATGGATGTTCAACAATAACTTGCATACAAAGTAGGAAATGATTTCCCACTGCATGTAAAACAAAATCCAAACCCTTTCCCACAGCCTACCAGGTCCTGCCTGATCTGACCCCGGCCTACCATGTTCCAGTTCTGATCATCTTTCAGACCATCAAACGCCAAGTTCATTCTTGGATCAGGGCCTTTGCACCTGTCATGCCTTCCTCCAGGAATGCTCTGTTTCCAGTTAATCACTGGGCTGGCTCCATGGCCTCATTCTAGCCCCAGCTCAGATGCTACCTCCTTGGGGAGGCCTTCCCTGATCACCCAGTCTAAAGGCAGTCCCCACTGTTCTCTTGAGCACATTACCTGTTTTATTCTGTTCAAAACACTCTCCATCTGAAGTTAATTACTTCATATTTGCTTGTGTTCCTATAGTCAGCTCCCTCTTAAAATATGAAGTTCAGGGATCTTATCTGGTCTGTTGACAGTGCTGTCACTGGAGCCCTGAGGAGTGCCTGGCACAGAGCAGCTGCTCAATTCATATTTGTGGAAAGAATGAATGAAAGGTAAATGTGACATATTATCTAAGAGGGGTGCAGCCTAAATGGGGGGATTCAGCTGTTTCCTGCCTGCCAACCAAGCCAGAAGTCTTGAATCCCTTGGCCTTCCATTGCTTCCTTAGATGTTGGGGGCAGATGCCTGCACCTGTGCTTCTAGGACACTTACACTCTTTTTTTTTTAATTAATTTTTATTGGCGTATAGTTGATTTACAATGTTGTGTTAGTTTCTGCTGTACAGCAAAGTGAATCAGTTATACACATACATATAGCCACTCTTTTTTAGATTCTTTTCCCAGATGGGTCATTGAGTAGAGTTCCTTGCGCTATACAGTAGGTCCTTATTAGTTAGCTATTTTATATATAGTAGTTAGGACACTCACACTCTTGTTGCACACATACACGTGAACCCCGTGCAGCCGTCCCTTAGGTCAGAAGAAAGTACTTGGTCTGGAGCAGAGAGGTCCTGCAGGCCGTCTCCTTGCTCACCTAATTCCTGGCTCCAGGCCGCATTTCTGCCCACTGCCTGAGCTCGCAGCCCCATGCAGCTGTGGCATAATCCCCAGTTTTAAAGCAGGCTTGGGTGTTGCTCCTATTCTGCCTTTGAGGAGGGGACACGGGGCAGCCATACCAAAGCTGGCAGGGCAGACAGAGACTTCAAAGGCAGCGTCTTTAACTGCTGGTTGCCAGGCAGCTGGGAGACCAAGGGGCTCGAGGCAGGGTGCGGCGCAGCTGGGAGCAGGCAGTGCCCACACGTGCTGAGTTTGGGGAGAGGGCTGTCTCCCCTGCTGAGGCAAAGCAGCTTCATATTTCCTTTCTTCTCTTGGTAGCAGGTGACAGGTGAGAGCTCCTGAAGGGCACCCTGGGGAAGATTCATCTCTGGGTTCTCTGCACCCTATATGGGACAAAATGGAGTACAACTATACTCTCACGTCCTCCCAAAGTGTGTCTTCCTTGCAGTGGGGGAAAACCAGCCCTCTCCTAAGCTCATATTGGTTCTTTTTTTTTTTCCAGAGGACAACTTTGCAGCCTGTAAACACACTTCAAAGACGCACACCCCGTGACCTGTAATGTGCCCTGCAGGCACAAACACAAGTATGCAAAGATCCACTCAGTAATGTGCTCCTTTAGTTGTTCACACAAAATGATCTATTGAGGTTCTACTATGTACCAGGCACTGAACTAGGCACCGAGACATTCTCATGAACACACAGACATGATCCCTTTAGTTTCCCTTAAAAAAATCTCAGAGCTTAGTAAGGGAGAGAAACATTGAATAAGCTATTCACAGAAATCCTTAGTTGAGATTATACTAAGTACTGCAAGTGAGAAGTGCAGGGCACAGTGGGACAAGGTTCAAGAATCCTTCCAGACTAATAAGAACCTACTGTATAAAAAAATAAAATTAAATTAAATTTAAAAAAAAATCCTTCCAGCAATGTTTTTTGTAAGTGAAAAAAGGCATCAGGCGAAATATGCATCCATAGGGGAGTGGTGAGAAAAATTGTAGATCTATACTTTGAATTACCATGCACCTATGTCTTGGTCAGTTTGGTCTCCTATAACAAAAATACCATAGACTGGGTGACGGGTGACTTATAAAAATAATTTTATAGAAATTTGTTTCTCACAGTTCTGGAAGCTGAGAAGTCCAAGATCAAGGTGCTGGCAGATTTAGTGTCTGGTGAGGGCCTACTTTCTGGTTCACAGATGGCCATCTTCTCACTATAACCTCACATGACAGAAGGAAGGAGGGAGGGAGCTCTCTAGAGTATCTTTTATAAGGGCACTAATCCCATTCATTAGGGCTCCACCCTCATGACGTAATCACTTCTCAAAGGCCCACCTCCAAATACCCTCACAATGGAGATTCTGTTTCAACATTTGAATTTTGGGGGGACACAAACATTCAGTCTATAGCAACCTATTAAAAAGAATGAGGGACTTCCCTGGTGGTGCAGTGATTAAGAATCCACCTGCCAATGCAGGGGATACAGGTTTGAGCCCTGGCCCAGGAAGATCCCACATCTACTGAGCCTGCACTCTAGAACCCACGAGCCACAACTGCTGAAGCCTGTGCACCTAGAGCCTGTGCTCCTCAACAAGAGAAGCCACCGCAATGAGAAGCCCACTCACCACAACGAAGAGTAGCCCCTGCTTGCCACAACTAGAGAAAGCCTGCGTGCAGCAACGAAGACCCAGTGCAGCCAAAAATAAAAAATATAAATAAATTTATTTTTTTTAAAAAAAGAATGAGGCAGGTTATATGAACTGACAGTGAACAATGTTCTCAACATAGTGTTAACATTTTTTAAAGGTGTATGGTATGCTTTATTTCTGAAATGCTAACAATTATTATGATATTTGTGTGTGTTATTAATATTTGCATGGGGAAAGACTGGAAGAATATGTTCCATATTGTTAACAGCTGTTATTTCGGGGGAGAGGAATACCTGTGACTCACACTTTTTAAATGTTCCAGTGATATTTGAATTGTTAAAAATAGGCATGAAGTACCTTCATAAAGAGAAAAAATAAAGATTTAGGGCAAAAACTGACGCTGATCATTCTTGAGATGATCCAACCAACCAGAATCAAGGGCATTCAGAGAGTAAAATCTTCCTTCTTGAAGACAAATTTCCTTCCACCTAGGATTAAATTTGAAGAAAGAATCACAGTAAATGGGGCATTGAGGGGACTTTACAGGTCAGCATCATGCAGTGAATGGAATGTGAACTTCAAAGTTAGGGAGAACTGGGTTCTTATCCTGGCTCTTCAATTCTCTAGCTGGTTCATCTGGGTAGGTCACTGGGTCTCGGTTTCCTCTCCTGCAGGAAGGTTAGAATAATCTCTTCCTCACTGGGTTGTTTGCAGATTAAATGGAATGCTACATTAGAATTTTCTTGGAAAGCTACAACTCGGTGATTCTAAATAGAGGGAATGCCTTTGCCAGACCTGGAAGCATCATATGGAATTGTTGGAAGAAAATAAATAATTTTGCTCTTGGCTCTTCTTGCAGGGAAGTGGCGTTTGCTTACATCATCCACCTAGGAAATTTCAGTAGCATGCCTGCTCGTTGATAAGAAGCAGTGATTTCAGTGTGCTTCCCTCGGCATCCCTCTCTGGCACAGAGAATGTATCAGAGTTTGCTGACTGAATAAATGAACGACCTACTCCAACCTAGAAGTGACTTACGGCTCACCTAAGTGTGAAACTCAGCTGAACAATTCACTGAAAAAATTCCACACCTCACTCCCCAGATAGTCTTGGTAAAATTGTCTGTGAAATGTCTTAAGCATAATCACACCAGGCACACTTCCACAGCTAATACTTTGTTGTATTATATGGAGTCTGGGGGCTGCTTGGACCTAAGCTGTGTCTCAGGGCACTATTCAAGGGGTTCTGGATTCCGTGATGATCTCCAAATCAGAGAAAAAATAGAATTCTTATGAGAAGCTCAAATAAGATATTATTTTATGTTTACTACATGCTAGGCATTGTCGTAAGCCCTTTACCTGGATTAACTCACAATTCCCTACAATACATACTGGTATTATTCCCATTTTACAGGTGAAGAAACAGAGTCCTGCTGAGGGTAATTTGCCCAAGGTCACACAACTAGTAAGGACTCCAGCCAGGGCCATCAGAGAATACAGGATGACAATCACTGTCCCATTCATTTAGTACCCACACGTGTCTGACTTTGGGCACAATGCTTCCAACATCTCATGCAAATCTCCCAAGTCTCCAAGGGTGAAGACCAGACTCTCATTTTGCAAGTGAGGAAAGTGGCCCAGAGGTGCAGAGGCTTGCCCAAGCACACACAGACAGGAGCCCAGGTCCTTCTGGCAGAGTCTGAATCTAGATTTTGAGGATTTTCTACAAAGCTGACTCCCAGCCAGCAAGTGGGTGGGTAAAAACCGAAACTAGGGGGGCACCTGGGGCCTCAGAGCTTCACGCAGACACATGGGTACCAGATGGGTAATGGTCCGACTGATCCCGGGCCCCACCTGCCCGAGGGGTTGGGCTTCTGTGTCCCTCCCCTCCCCACCCCACTGAGGTCAGGATCAGTCCAGAAGCCTGGCAGGCTGAGGCTACAGCTGGGGCCAGGAAAACCCAGCTTGGGGCTGCCTGTTCTGGCCCAGTCCTGAAGGCCTTCATGGAGAAGGGAATGTAGCTACCCAGGAACAAGCTTCCCTGACACACAAGCCCAAGGTGGAGACAGAGGCTGATGTAAGGGGGGGCCCAGGGTCCCCAGTGCAGGGGACAGAAGCACCAGAGAGAGGCAGGGACTCCTCTTTAGTCTCCCTGTGTCCCATTACCCCTTTACCTATTCCTCTTCTACCCTGAAGCCACAGGGATCTTTTGAAAACACAAATGTGACTCTACCACTCTCTGTTAATGACCTTTGGAATAAGGTCCTGGCTATTTAGCTTGGCTTCCAAGGTCCTCAGAGTATGACCTGGACTTTGCCTTCCTCTCTAGCCTCATCTTCTACATATCTTCCACCTCCCCCCCACACAGACACACACACACAGACACACAGACTCACAGACACACAGACACACACACACACACACAGACACACACAAACACTGTCATTCTGAACGTAGTTTCCTGGAGGTACCAGGCTCTCTTAAGCTTCTATATCTTTCTACCTGTTGTTCCTTTTGCGTAGAATGTTCTGTCCTCCTTCCTTGCCCAGCTAACACCTACCTGACCTTGATGTTGATCTTCACAATTCAGCTCTGGCAACACATCCTCCAGCAAGCCTCAGGGACCCCAAAGCTGTGTTAGGTGCCCCACTTGGTACTCTAGCACCCCCTCTTCCCCCCATCACTGTGTTTATCAGGCTGGATATGAACTGTTTTGCTGTGTGTCTCCCTCCTCATATTATGAGCTCCTCTCAGGCCGGACCAGCCTGCCTGCTTTACCTCTTCTTCCCCTGAGCCCAGCCAGGCCCCGTGGAGGGCAGGTTAGGGCTGGACCAGTCGTTGCTGGGTGAATGAATAAACAAATGAGGGAACCCCAAAGGCTTTCCCATACTCTTCTCCTTTCTGTCTCTTCTTTCAAGACTGTGTAACCCATCCCAAGAGGGTTAAAGCATGGAGATGCTCCAGCATATTAGCAGCGTGAGGACCAGGTGAAAACAAATGGTTACCAGGCTGCCACGCCACATCCACCAGGCTCCTGCTTGCTCCTGGCATCACGTATGGTCTGTACGCCTGCCCGGGAGGGGGCCTGAGCCCAGAGGAGTCTGGGGGCTGCAGAGCTCAGAGTGTGTTGTGGTGTGTGTGTGTGTGTGTGTGCGTGTGTGTGTCTGATAGGGGAGGAGGAGGAGGAGAATAGAGGGGAAGCAGAGAGATAATGAGGAGGGAAAGAAGGAAGGAAAAAGAGAGAGTGATGGAGAATGAAAGAAACATAGAAGGCAGAGAAAGTTAGATGGAGACGAGAGGAGAGGGGAGGGGAGATGAGGGAAGGGGAGCTGACTATATACCACTTACCCAAAGGAGAAATGGAAATGAAGCTGTGACTTCTTATGAGCTTGGAAGCCAGTAGATCAAGAATTCAGCCAGACAATGGGACTCTCGGGAAACACAGACCCAAAGAATAAGGAGAAGACGACAGGAAACTGGGCTGTGAAGGTTTGATCAGGGAAGGTCTCCCAGGGTCCCCTGACCTCACTCTTGTGTCACTGTATCCAGAATTACCCTTAGACCCTCCTCCACACCTGCTCCTCAGAGGATCCTCCTGCTTGAAGTGCCTTGAAATTTTCTAAGCCCCCTTCTGGTGGCTGACACTGGCTAAGCTGGCTGTGCCATCTGGGTGGGGTACTCTGAGCTTAGGGCCTTCATGGACCCTAGGATTCATTTCTCCCCTTAATCAGATGACTGAAGAGCTTCCAGACTTGTGCCCACATGGACCAGACATACTCCAGTTCTACGAAGACAGTCCGGTGAGTAGATAACTCTCTCCTGGTGGCCCATGTGGAATTTTGCAAAATCTTGTGAGATTGGGCCACCAGAATGGTGCTGACTTGCTGATTTTGAGTGACTCAAATTGTTTGTATAGACAGGAGGCCTGCAAAATGTATTTTCTCAGTTCCCTGCACACTCTAGGAGGAGCCCTGACTGCACCTTCAGATCAGCCAGGTTGGAGTGGGGAAGGGGTGTCTCTCTGAAGAGCTAAAGAAATAATTGTTTTAAGCCATTAAGTTTTGGGATTTTTTTAAAAAATAAATTTATTTACTTTATTTATTTATTTTTGGCTGCGTTGGGTCTTCGTTGCTGCATGCGGGTTTTCTCTAGTTGCAGTGAACGGGGGCTACTCTTCGTTTCAGCGCGCGGGCTTCTCATTTCAGTGGCTTAACTTGTTGCGGAGCACGGGCTCTAGGTGCGCGGGCTTCAGTAGTTGTGGCACTCAGCTCAGTAGTTGTGGCTTGCAGGCTCTAGAGCGCAGGCTCAGTAGTTGTGGCACACGGGCTTAGTTGCTCCACAGCATGTGGAATCTTCCCGGACCAGGCCTTGAACCCATGTCCTCTGCATTGGCAGGCGGATTCTTAACCGCTGCGCCACCAGGGAAGCCCTGGGATGGTTTTTAATGCAAAAATAGCTAATGGATATATCCACAAGGCCCTGTATGAGCCTCAGCGGGATGGCCTCTCCTCCCTCAAGTCCCCAAGCGCTATGCAGACATCTCTCTCACCTTGACCTCATGTTACAGTGGCAGGGAGATGCATCCTAACTCTCCTCCTAGACTGTGAACCTCTTGAGAGCAGGGAATCTGGCTTGATGTTTTTGCCTGACTCTGGGGCCCTTAGCAGGCAGGTAGGCAACTAATGTTGGTGTGTGAACACATGGGTGGCATCAATCCACTCATTAACATATGACACAGACAATCAGGACAGTCTCATCAAGCTCACAGCAGTAACCATCCCATGCATATGAGTTTCATCCATTCATTCACAGGCAGGGATGGAGCAGCTCCAAGTCCCCACAGCTGAGGAGCTCATGACCAAGTTGGAGAGAGAAACTCACAGAGAATAAATTGCAGCGAAATGAGGTAAGTACCATGGTGTGTAAAGAGCAGCAAGGAATTGCAATATGGGGTAGTGGCTAAGAATGTGGGCTTTGGTGTCAGAAAAGCTGTGAGTTCAAGTCTCAGCTCTGTCATTTACTTGGGCAAGTTACTGAACTTCTTGTACCTCATGGTGGCATACAGATGAGATTATTTATGCCTATTGCTTTGCATAATTCTTGGTGAATAGTAAGTGCTTGTATTGGTCCTCAGGATTGTTGTTAAAATGGTAGAACAAAAAATGGAATCATAATAATATAGGTCCACAATTTCAAAATCCTAAATGCTCTGAAAAAGAACACCAACATTTTTTTTTCAGAAGTTTAGTGACAAAACCTTGCCTGACCTGACATGAAACTATTTATAATCTTCATTTAGTGTGTGAATATTCATGCATTTCCTGCAGAAACAGTAATGAGTTTGTTGTGTTTTTTTTTTTTTTCGGTACGCGGGCCTCTCACTGTTGTGGCCTCTCCCGTTGCAGAGCACAGGCTCCAGACGCGCAGGCTCAGCGGCCATGGCTCACGGGCCCAGCCGCTCCGCGGCATGTGGGATCCTCCCGGACCGGGGCACGAACCCGCGTCCCCTGCATCGGCAGGCAGACTCCCAACCACTGCGCCACCAGGGAAGCCCATGTAATGAGTTTTAATGGTGACCTGCTCCATATTCTGCTCCAACTTTATTTTTTATAAGCTATGTTATATGAAATTTAACTATTTTATAAAATCTGAAAAATTCTGAATTTTGAGGCACATCTAGCTCTAAGGCTTACTGTCCTCAGCAACCCACACATAGTAACTGATGTAGTGGATATGTCCTTTCTTCCTGATTGGGTGGAGCAGGAGAAGGGGAAAGGTCTGGGAAGTTTTGTGAGGAGGTGACAGTTCAGCTGAGTCTCAAAGCTGGGTGCAGATCAACCATGGGAACAAGGCAGGGAAGGGCTGGCGGGGAGATGGCGAGGGGAGAGCACCAGGATAGGAGTTTGGCAGAGACCACCAGAACACTGAAGGCCTCGTGTGCAGAGCCGAGGGGTTTCCACCCTATCCAGTTTCAGCAGCGGAAGGACCAGGTCAGAGTTGCATTTTAGGAGGATCCAGGTGGGCAAAATACTCCTCCAAGTGTCTTGCTAGAACTCAGAATCACTCTGCCTCCAGCCTCCCCCAATCCACCCAGACCACACATGGAAATGAGGCTGCTTTGGCATGGTTTGCCTGGCACAACTCAACTTCTAGAAAACGTATCTGTAAGAATCGATCATGCCATGGCAGGAAACCAACAAGTAAGCAGGCAAGTGTGGCTCTGGGGAGTGGGGAAGCAAGGTTCTGCGGGCAGTCTCCAACCCTGATTCCCCTGCCGCCCCACGGTTTCTGTGGCATCGTGGCTGACCTGGCCCACAGGACAGGCCCAGCCCCGGAAGGGCCCACAGCCCAGCTGCTCCTGGTCTCTGCTCTGTGACGGCTGTCACACACGCTCTACAGCACCCATTTGCAGCCCAAACAGACACTGTTCACTTCTCAATTTGGTTTCAAATTTTGCTCTTTTTGTTCCTGTTTTTCATTTAGATTTTTGGCTGGTTCAAGTTCGACAGGCAATTTCGACACTGAGATTGAGGGGAGAGAATATAGCCTGTAAAAGAGCAGATGATGTGTGTGTCTTGTGATGTTATTAATTTTAGAGGGGCCCTAGGAGGGCCCTTACACAAATTGAGTCTGTCAGCCAGGTCCCCTGGTTTGTGGCACCCCACTATCTTCATCTAGCGTGACCACCCACCCCTAGTTTTTCAGTCCCCTACCCTTAATTCATAACCCTGCTCCTACCCCCCAAGGCATCCATGCTTGTGTATTTAATGTGACCTTTCAACCCATCTTCTATATCTTTATTCACATATATGTAAACATATCGCATTGCTTAGAGTGTGCCTTTAAATTTTTATGGAAATGATATGTTATACATCTAATTCTGTTTCTTACATTTTCTTTTTGACATTATCTGTAAGTCAATGTAAGTCATTCCTTTCAACTGGTGTAATAGTTCATCTCATGCATTTCCCACATTTTATTTATCCATTTCCTAACCGAAGGACGTACAGGTTGCTTCCAATCCTTTGTCACTTTAAGCACCGTTGCCATGAGCATCTTTGTACTTGGCTAGAACACAAGTTTCACAATCACCCAAACCTGGATTGAATTCTGCTTCCACTGCCCCTTCATTGTGTGACCTTAAGCCGCAGTTCCATCATCCGTTAAAAAAAGGAGAGGGAGAATACTAGTGACTTCTCACACCAGGCCACATGCCCAGTGAGAACAGGCCCTTACCTGCCTTCTTTACTGCTCCAGCCACAGGCCTCTCAGAGCCTGGCATCAAGTAAGTGCTCAATAAATATGCATTGAATAAAATGAGTATTGTCAGGATCACCTGACATACTACATATGAAAGCGCCTTGGAAATGCTAAATATACCTATACAAATACGAGCTATTTTTATTAACAGTTCTTTAAATAAAATTAACAATCCATGTATAATTCCAATAAATTAAAACATATTTAAATAACACCACTACCAGGGTTTACATTCTGCAGGTGTCCCGAGTTCTTCTGCCTCCTCTTCCTACGCACATTTCTTCACGTCCAGAAACAGTTTCTGAAGAGTAATCAAATGGGCCTGGTTTGGGACTGGGAAATCCTAGACTGGCCTGCCAGACCATCCAAAGGCCTCCCCTGGGCCACCTTGGCCTATAAAACCCAGGTAGTGCTATGCACCCACTTCACTAAGGTGTCCTGAAGATTAATTATGGCTCGTAAAGGGCTTTGAAGATGAAACGCACTTGTTATGGAAATAAATGCCTCGAGAGGCAAAGCTTTCTTCCAGTCTTCATGCCTTCTCTCTTGCTGTTCTTACCTTTAAAGAGCCCTGGATGAGTTCAGAGGTAAGGGTAACCTCCCCACGACTCCTGTGGGACGCCGACTTTGAGTATAGACTTCTGCAAACAACATATAGATGTGACCCCTCGCTGCTAGTTTTAAAATTTAAACTCCTGCTCCATTTCCTAAGTAGCTGAACTAAGCTGGTTCAAAATACATTAAACAGATTCAGCAATGGGGTGGTGAAAAGTATTTCCAATACTGAGCTTTTTGCTTCCAAATTTAATTATTCAAATTGGTTAAAAAAAATTGGGTTCCTTCTCCCCATGTCTTCTCAGATTTAAATATATTTGAAGTGGAGGAAATGTGAGCCAAATGTGTTCCAATGGTGAGGCGGAGAAAGCATAGGTGTTAGTGTCAGATCCCAGCTTGCTATGGGCAAGTTTTGTAACCTTTTTGAACTTCAGTTTCCCAATATGTCAAATGGGGTTTGTAATAACTCATATCAGGGTTATTGCCAGCATTAATTGAGTGGATGTGGGAAATGCAAGTGAAGTTCACACAATAAATGTGAGCCATTAATAATAACACAACCAAACATGGTGAGAAAGGTGGTATGGTATCATCCCCACTTGACAGATATGGAATCCGAGCTTAGAGGGGTGATGTGCCTTGCCATGATCTTGCAGAGGGAAAGTGGGGTGCAAGTTTGTTTCCTAAAACCGGCAGTATATGCCAACCCAAGCAGAAAGAGAAAGAGGGAGCCCAGTGGAGCCACTGAAGCCTGGAGGGTGGCTGCTCCATGCCACTGAGTTGTTTAATCCCAGGTTTCTGCATTATAATGGCATTCCATATGTTCACTCCTCATTTCTCACTATCCTGTTAACACTTGCTTGCCCAAGTGAGAAGTGCTGACTAGAAGCATGTTTTCTCACACACCACGGTGGCTATAACATCCTGGTGGCTTTGAGGGCTCCTGACACTGAGGGCCGCTCCTACAGTGGAGGGTCTCAAGGCTGCCGAACCTTCCCCTCAGTCTAGGCCCGGGGGCATCATTTGAGCTCAGATTGAAGTCACCTTGGCCAGATCCCTCATGCAAGCTCACTTTCATTCGTGTCCATGCACTGGTCTTCCTTCTTTCTTTCAACAGACATTTATAGAGCTCCTACTACGTCCCGAAACACTGCTTGGTCACCCTGTTCAATGTTTCCCACCTGTCAGGCACTGAACTTTTTAGGCATCATCTCATTTAAACCTTACAACAGTGCTTTGAAGTAAATGTTACTATCATCACCATTCTGCAGTTGAAGAAAAAAGACTCAAGGGCACAAGCGAGTGTCAAAGTAAGGAATGGACCCCAGGTTTCTCTGACTTCACCGTGTGTGCGCTTAACCACGACAACATACTGCCTTCTTGAGGGCAGGCCAGCATCTCATTCACTTCTTAGCACCAGGCCCGTAATGCCGTATACAGTAGGTTCTCAATAAATGCTTGCTGTTGAATATACACCTGAAGTGCTGGGTGATCACTAACACTTGTATGATGCTCTACAGAGTTTGCAAACTGCTTTTCACAGGGAAGGTCGGTTTCATGACCCCACTTTGTAGATGCAGTTTTCAGGGTAAATAACGCATTTCAGGGCCATGAATAGATAAGAGGCTGGAGCTGGGATTCGACTCAAATAAACTCACAATGAAGACACAGCATGCTATGGCGCTGCAGAGCAGAGAAGTATCTATCTGGTTGAAAAATATGGAAATTACAAAGCACTAGAGCTTAAGCTGAAATCATATGCCCAGCACATGTTTTCTGAAAACATTCACATCACTAACATGGTTGGTGTGAGGTTTCGATATTAAAATTATGAAAGAGCAAAGCAAGATGTGAGAGGCAGAGATGGAAAGAGAACAAAGTAAAATTCAACCTTGTCACCACCTCCTAGAAACCTCTCAAGGATCCAAGTTTCTGACCCAAATTCATCTTGAATAGTACAGCGTGTGGCTGGCAACCATGCTATACACAGGCAGATTTGAAGATTTGAAGCCATGTTCAAGTCCAAACTCAGTTACTTTCCAGCCATGTGACCTCGGACAAGCATCCTTGACCTCTATGTGTGAGTCTGTAAAATGGAGATAAATTATGGCTTGCTGGGATGATGAGTGTGCTTTGTAAATGAACATGTCACGTGTATATATATATATATATATAATAGTTTAATATATTAATTTATTAATAAACTAATCAATTAGTTTATTTAATTAATAAACTATAGTTTATTATTAATAAACTATTAATATATTAATAGTTTAATATAACTGCTATATAGGTTAAACTACATTTTGTTACAATAATAATAAGCAAGCCTAAAACTTCAGTGGCTTTAACGCAGTAAATGATTTTTTCTCACTTATGCTCCATGTCCGTCATGGGTCAAAATGAGGATGCTGTTCATCTGGTTACAAAGGGACTCAGGTTGAGGAGCAGCCATCTTCTTGTTTATGATTATTGTCTCTAAGGGGAAAAAGGGATTTGGAGGTTTTCCCCTGGATAATCAGGTGTCCTGGCCTGGAAATGACACATATCACTTTTTACTCACAATTCATTGGCCAGAACATGTCACATGGTCCTACCCAATCATCAGGGGTTCAAGAGGTGCAACTCTACTGTGTGCCTATAAGGGGAGAGAATCAGAAATACTTGTTAAATGGTAGCTACCATTCACTGAGCACTTATCTCGTGCCAGGCTGCATTTATCTTGTGCTGAGGGTTTTTCAGATACACCTCTTAATTCCCTCAACAATCCTCCAAAGCAGGGACTTTTATCTTCAGTTACTACTTGGGGCAACCTGGCACTCAAAGACGTGAAGTAGCTTGTTCAAAGCTGCACAGTGAGTAACTAGCAGCATCAGAGTCGACAGCTAGGTCAGAACCCCTGTTCGATCCCCTGAGTGAGAGGCAGTTGTCTGGACCAGGTGGTCAGACATATTGCTGGAGCAAGAACTAGTATTAACTGAGCTTCTCCTATGTATTAGTCTCTTTACTGGCATCTTAGTTATGCCTGAGAGTTCATTTCCGTGTTAATGACAAAGAATCTGAGGCTCAGAGCGGTTAAACAACTTGCCCAGGGTCCACAGCAGAGGTAGCTCTTGAACCCAAGTCTTTCTGGGTCTAAAATCTGTGCTTGTTTTACACCCCTCTGCCCCACTCCTCCCTATTATTAATTATGGTAATGATCATTACTTATTGTTTATTATAGTAATGATAACACTCTGGAGTGGGAGGCAGAGTTTGTAAGAGCATGGATGGCAGAGCTAGATTGAACTTGGGTTCTTCCACTTCCTAGCTGTGTGACCTTGGGTAAGTCTGTCACCTCTCTGGGTCTCAGTTTCCAAATCTGTAACATGGGACTAATAATCGTACCTACTTCATGGAGTTGCAAGGAATAAATGAGATTGTCATCATGATGATAGTAATAACTAACATTTTTCAAGAATTTACTGGGTCTAGATACTGTGCTCTGTGCTTTACAGGCATTCCTTTTCAACTTTTTATTTGGGAATAGTTTTAGATTTAAAGAAAAGTTGCAAAGATAGTACAAAGTGCTCCTGTATCATCTTCACTCACCTTTCTCCTAATGTTAATATCTTACATAACCAAAGTACATTTGTCAAAACTGAGAAATTAGTATCGGTAGGACACTGTTAACTAAACTACAGACTTCATTCACATTTCATCAGTTTTCCCACTGTTGTCCTTTTTCTGCCTCATGATTCAGTCCAGGATAAAACATTGCATTTAGTCATGTCTCCTTAGTCTCTGCTGATCTTTACACGTGTTCTTTCATCCTCATTTTCTGTTGAGGAAACTGAGGCTCAGGTGATAAAGTCGCTGGTCAAGGTCACAGAGCTCCTAAGTGGTGGAATTAGAATTCAACCCCAGGCCTGTCTGATTCAAAGCCCAAGTCTTTACCATTCATAAAGAAATTATCAGAAAGAAATCCAATGTTCTGAATCAGATCAGCACACAGAGAATACGAAGCTCAGAGGGAGAAAAAAGACTAAAGCATAGAGAACTGGCTTCACAGCTTTAGAATACTAACTCAGCATGATCTCCTCAAACCGCGGCCAAACTCCCGGGCAAAATGTTCAGTGAGGAAGAGCCTCAGGCTGGTGAGTGTGCACCTCGGGAGCTATGCGAAGGAATCAAGCTAAGCTCTGGCTTAGCCACTAGCAGAGGGGGTTCCCCAAAGGGCCACGCTGCCCACTTCCTGGCAGCAAAGCCTGCTGCAGAGCATCCTGATAGAGGCAGGAAGTCAGCAGGCTGGGGGCCAAAGATAGGACCACAGAATTCATTTAACAGGTGTTCTGTGGCGGCTCTCACTGCCCAGAGCACAGAAAGGAGAGGCTGCAACCAAACCAGCCACCGCAAATGTGGCCTTATTAATACCTCCCATAAATCCTCTCTGCTTGCCTGGCATTTTACGTCTTTAAGCTGCAGCGAGGAAGAAACAAGAGGAGAGTCCTGGTCTTTTGTTTCTTTAGGGGAAAAGAAGGGATCCAGTTGGAACAGTCAGTGCATGTAAATCCAAGGGAGGGCTCGCTGATCCTTCCTGGACCCCCAAACCCTGGGTGTCAGGCCCAGGTATGGCTGCTCCAACACAGGGCTGGGCAAACAGCAGGTGCCAGTGACTACATGTTGAGCCTGCGAGCAAGTGAACTGCATGTACTCCAGTACCTGGTACAAAACATGGCACCTAGTAGGGACTCATGGAAAAAAAAAGAAATTAATCAATTTATTTAGATCTGTGCCAACATGCAGGATTCGAATTGGCACTTGAAACCCTTTAAATGTTTGTTGACCCAATGGATGGGCCATGATTAAGGTCTCCAGGGATAGATTTCTCATCTGTGGATTGCAATCCGTTAGCACAGAGATGCAGTGGGCCAGAGTGGCTGTGAATACAGAATCTAGGGCTAGGCCTCTTCGGGTTGAGTCCCAGCTCTGTCACCTACCAACTGTCTGACATTGGGCAGGTCACCTAGCCTTACCTGTCTGTAAAATGGGGGATGAAGATGGTGATAATATTATCTACTTCAGAGAGTTGGTATGAGGATTAAGTGAGTCAAAACACACACACACACACACACACACACACACACACACACACATCCCCAAGTGTGTGTGTGTGTGTGTGTGTGTGCGTGTGTGTGTTTTAATCTGTTCATCTGGAACTTAGCTCAATTTTATAACTGAGCCTGACACATTGTCAGCACTTCACAGGGTTAGCTATCATAAGAAACCTTCCCTGCTGCCTCTCTCCCCACAGCCCAATTCTAATTTAAATGCCCCTCTAAATCTGACTTAGATACACCCTGTAGATTACAGCATCTATTTAAGTCAGCTAATATTAGTGATTGTGCAATGAATGTTTTGGTTTTTATTTATTTATTTATTTATTTATTTTTGGCTGTGTTGGGTCTTCGTTTCTGTGCGAGGGCTTTCTCTAGTTGTGGCAAGCGGGGGCCACTCTTCATCGCGGTGCGCGGGCCTCTCACTGCCGTG